>NC_030814.1:74356816-74659847 GCF_001704415.2 Capra hircus
CTTAGGAAATGTGACTCTGGACAAAAAGAGACTAAAATAATAAGTGACTAAAATATAAAATAATACTATAAAATAATAGCAATATGATATAATATAAAATAATAGTAATAATAAGAAAATACTTAAGAGACTAAAGTAATATAAAGGAATTGATTTTATATTAAGTACCAGATCATGCACTAAAGAATCTTCCTAAAATAATTGTTAGTCATGGTGGATCTGGTTTATTCATGTTGGTGACAAACATTGAAACTTAATCTAGTTCTCTAGGTCTCTTATAGAATTATATGGGCTACTTTATTTTATTATTATTTTTTTATAGTTGTAATAGCTCTTTTTTTTTTAATTTTAAAATCTTTAATTCTTACATACGTTCCCAAACATGAACCCCCCTCCCACCTCCCTCCCCATAACATCTCTGTGGGTCATCCCCATGCACCAGCCCCAAGCATGCTGTATACTGCGACAGACATATTCTGGCGATTCAATTCTTACATGATAGTATACATGTTAGAATGCCATTCTTCCAAATCATCCCACCCTCTCCCTCTCCCTCTGAGTCCAAAAGTCCGTTATACACATTTGTGTCTTTTTTGCTGTCTTGCACACAGGGTCGTCGTTGCCATCTTTCTAAATTCCATATATATGTGTTAGTATACTGTATTGGTGTTTTTCTTTCTGGCTTACTTCACTCTGTATAATCGGCTCCAGTTTCACCCATCTCATTAGAACTGATTCAAATGAATTCTTTTTAACGGCTGAGTAATACTCCATTGTGTATATGTACCACAGCTTTCTTATCCATTCGTCTGCTGATGGACATCTAGGTTGTTTCCATGTCCTGGCTATTATAAACAGTGCTGTGATGAACATTGGGGTACATGTGTCTCTTTCAATTCTGGTTTCCTCGGTGTGTATGCCCAGCAGTGGGATTGCTGGGTCATAAGGCAGTTCTATTTGTAATTTTTTAAGGAATCTCCACACTGTTCTCCATAGTGGCTGTACTTTAAAAGGGACTATTCATTTCTGGGTTTATTCATTCAAAACACATTCATTTAATACATAATATATTATAGGAACATTGAAAGATATTAAGTATAAAAAATTTACATAATGAATGCAGAGCCTTCACAGAGTATGGTTTAACAAAATGAACATTATTATGATTTCAATGAAAAATCTATTGTGACATATTACAAGAGTGCGTGAGCCATCACATAGACAGCCGTGAAAAGTAAAGCAGGTAATATTTCAATCTTAGGTAATAAAAAGTTATTAAATATTTTTACTATCTATACACAGTAGATACTCAATATGTGTTTTATCAACGCACTACAATTTTCTATTTCTGTGATATATAACACTGCTTCCTGGTGAATCAGTGATAAACAATCTGCCTGCTAAGCCAGGAGACATTCAGTCCCTTGGTTGGGAACATTGCCTGGAGCAGGAAATGGTAACCCACTCCAGTATTCTTGCCTGGGAAATCCCAGCGACAGAGGAACCTGGCAGGTGACAGTCTGCAGTTCTATGGTGTCTCAAGAGTTGGACACAGCTTAGTGGTTTACACCGCTACTATCACCATGATGTGCAATTCTTTCTAAATCCTTAGTTCTTATAAAATTGAAGTGGAGTATAACTTATATGCATAATATCATTTATTTTTGTTTTTTTTCCAGCACTTAGATAATATATTGACATCATCATGGCTCCTCATAAATTGATAAAACACTGGCTTTCCTGTAATTTTAGAACATAAAACTCTTAAAGAAACATTTGAATAGATTCTAGTTATATTACAATTATATGTGCACACACACATATTGCCTTATTTCTCTTGGCCTGTAGTATTTAAAAATAGGTAGGCCAACAACAAGCCTTCACTCCAGGGATAGTTCAGAAAGATTTCCTGGACATTGGAACTGTCAGGAAAGTCACTGCCTACTCTAAGCAAAAGTTTAAATTCTACCCATTTGACACATGTACCACTCCAGCTAGGTGCAGATCAATCCAGTTGCCTCTGAGCCACTGGAGAGCTAGTTAAATGGTAGTAATTCCTAACTTCCCCTCTCCCATGTTGTAAATTGGTCCCTCCTAAACCAGGAAGGAATTTCAGAGACATTTCTGAGGTCTTTTCTGTCTGAAAGATGGTTTCATAGTAGCAGGGGCAGCTGTTCTTTCACTATGTGTGTTATATAGAGCAAGCAGCTATTATTTTTTCTCCATTTTGTAATTAAATACTAAGAAGAAGATATCTAGAAATACTGATGTCCTTTTCCAGCCATGCTCTGTAATATGGAGAAGGAAATGGCAACCCACTCCAGTGTTCTTGCCTGAAGAATCCCAGGGACGGGGGAGCCTGGTGGGCTGCCGTCTTTGGGGTCACACAGAGTAGGACACAACTGAAGTGACTCAGCAGCAGCAGCAGCTGTGCTGTTTTATTCAAAAAGCAGAAAAGAAAAGAAGCAGCAGCCACCAGCTACTATCTCTAAACTAATAACAGGCTACTTTACCTCAAGGTTGATTTTAGGCTCCAACAGCTCTCATGGGTCAGGCACTAGCCAGGACCCCAAAAACCAGAAGCTGAATAAGACATAACTCTATTTTGAGAGGCAGACTATCTACCAATGGCCTTCTTCAAGGATTCTATTCCTGGCATGGTGTGGCTTTGAAACTTTAGTATGCTTCAGATGTTCAAAGATAAGTTTATGCTGTTTTTGATAGAACAAGATGGAATATTCTTGCATGTGTCTAATGTCAAATAGTTTGAGGCCTCTCTACCTGAAAATGTGTTTGGGCTTTTAAAAAAAAAAAGAAACAGGAATGACTCCTCAGCATATTTTCTGGAAAACATATAAAATACAGTGTAAAAACTGATAGCCTCTGAACCTAAATCCCTCTTATATAGCAAGATTTGTCCCTATCAATCGTGAGATGCCATAATAAATCTATCTGCACTTCATAAATGACCACTGAGCCAGATAAGATGGAAAGAGAATTTTCATGCCAAGAATTTTCTTTGTCTTTTATGTAGGAAGGAACCCAGGGCCTTGGTTTTTGTTGCTGTTGTTTGTTTGTTTAAATTATTTCATTGTCACAAAATAGTTGCATATTTATTGTAAAATTTCAACAACTCAACTATGCAAAATAGTGGAAAGATTCTATTTTTCCTCAATTCAATGCTTGATATAGTAAAATCTATCTCATTAAGAAGAGTAATCCATTTGTAAGGCAGCCGACAGGATTCCTAAATATAATTATTCCTGGGGAAGTCTCAGAATGTCCAAAAAGATTAAGAAGGTTGAGGAGACAGGAAAGCATAGGGACCCACCAAAGGAACTGTTGATTTACCTGAAGTAAAGAGACACTGCCTTGGAGACTGGTTTCCTCTCTTCAGCTTGTTGTAAGTCAGCAAGCAGAAATCAAGGTAGACTTGTCGGAGGCAGCACAGGGCCAGATTACAGAGGATAACACGTCCACCCTTTCAGTTTCCTGACAGTTGGTGCTGCCCAGTTAAGAGACAGGCTGCACTCTGAGATAAATAGAACTGTCCACACAGGATGCACCTAAGAACTAGGTGGCTTTAACCAAGAGCATTGCAGCAAGGCTTCCCATAGTAGTGGGAGATTGGTTCAGGGGACTTTTATTTGGGAGTGCATTTCTGATTCCTCTCCCTGGCTCTGCTCTCTATCTTTCACTCTCATTTCAAACATCGAAGTTCAGGCAGATAGATTCCCAATAAAGCCGAGAGAAATAAGTAGTTGTTTTCTGATAGATGGCCAAGAGAATGGTAAGAATTATTGTCAACACTTTATAAAGGAAGCCTTAACCCTCTTGATGTGAGAGCCCCAGGCACTCTATCCTCCCAGAACAGATAAATACTAGAGACACAGATGTGAGACTTCTTTTTGCTTTGGTTAAGAGAATTCACATCTTTTAGTATGCAGGGCCTAGCACCACTGTACTCAGCTTAGAGCAGACACATTTTATTGCATCTGTACTGCAGGGCAGTATCTAATTTCTCCCAGAAAAATTCACTGGACCTTGAATGTATAATAGCAAATGTACATGAAGTGCTATTAATACCTCATATTACCTAAGTATTAAAAAATAGTCAAAGCTATGGAATGCTGTTATATTCACTGATTACCTTTCCTTCCTCCTCCATTTCTACTCTCAGTTAAAGAGTTTCAAAAAGAAAACGAAAAATAGGAGAACAGTATGAGGAGACAGATGGCTCAGCTGATGACAAAATTCATTTGACTTTTACCATACTGAGAGATGGAGAGCTTGATTAATAGTTGGTCAGCCAGTGAGACAATATGAAAAGAAAAGCTACTTGGCAAAATATTTCTTAAATGAATATACCTTATAATTGCTTCCTTTAAATGTTCCTTGTGGAATCACCATTTCATATCAGTTCTCTTCAATATGTCTGCTTGAACCACTTCAAACCAATACAAAGATGTGCTTAGCACCAAGTCTGGAACGTGAGCCATTTTAAATATCTACTGATTAGGCAAAAAAATAAAAAAATAAAATAAATGCAATTGCAAACTTAATGCAATGATGGCATTATAACCTATTACAATTACCAAAGAGAAAAAGGATCAAAGAAAGTCTGCCTGTACAGATTATTCTTAGAATATGAGAACCTCAGAGTTGGAAAGAGCCAGAAACTTCTTTTGGCCAATTACCATGCTTTTCTTGCAAGTGAAATTAATGAGGCTCAGAGGAATGAAGTGATTTTGCTGAGGCCACACAGCTTTCACATAAAACTTAAAAGCTAAAACCTTAGCATTATAGTCTTCTAGTTTAATATGCACTATCCTTTACTAAGTATATAGTCAGTATCTCACAAATGGTAAGATGATTGCTTCTTTTATTTTTAACGTTGGAGGAGACATTCAAGGTTAAACTACATGTGTCTGTGTTGTACATTTATGTGGAATTGGAAATAGCACATCTCCAAGTAAATTTATGTGAATGACATTATTTAAATATCTTAAGAAGAATATAATATCCTTATAAAAGCCTGGGGATATATTATGATATGCGTTAATTTTAACGATTTATTCTAAATACTGGTCTATCAGGGGCGAGAACTTTTAAGTCAATGATTCACTTGTGACCATTGGCCAGATTGTTGGTGACCCTGAGTTTTGTGAACCCAATTGTAATATGATGGGAAAGAGTGGTCAATAGGGACAAGGACTGTAGAGCAGATGCTCCTTTGAGTTAAACTTTTCCAGGGAAAAAAATTACAGCAATTTTAGCTTCAACATGAGAATTAATGCTCAAAGTGTTATGGCTGTGGTGGTTATTAAACGATGATATATTATGTGGATGATTTTCTAGGATGTCTTCTATTATTATTTGAACACACTGGAGTATTTATAAAACTTTATACCTGCTCGAACTCTCATTTCCTTGAGACTGTGAGTGTGCACATGCATGCACACACACACACACACACTCTCACAGTGTCTCAGACCATAGCTGCATAATGTCAAGTAATAGCATTTGACACATGTATACTGCAAATCAATATATGTGGCATCTTTTTTCCTTTGTGCATTTTGTATAATGTAGAGCTTCATGTATATGAAGTGTCAAATCATGCTTCCTGTGTTATATTAGCTGAATAAGGAAAAGGCTGAAGTAATATAGTTAGATTGTTTGTAAAGATTACTTTTGTTGCCACTTAAAAATATGTGTCTTATATTTTGAATTGAAAGTTATTTGTAAAATTGGATAAACAAATAATTACATTCCCAGAGGTCCATTTTAAAGACATTTCTGCATTGTTACAGTTTTTTCTGTAATAGAAAGTGCTGTTCATGTTTATAGTCCCAATTGTCTGAAAAAATACCCTCAATATATATTTTCCTTAATGTGTGTTAAATATTTGTGTGAATCAAAAATAGACATACCCCCAATAACTCATGGAATGGTATACTTTAGATTTGTGTATTTCATGGTGTGTAAAGTTTGGTTCAGTTCAGTTCAGTCACTCAGTTCAGTTCAGTTCAGTCGCTCAGTCGTGTCCGACTCTTTGCAAACCCATGAATTGCATCATGTCCAACTCTTTGTGACCTTATGAATCGCAGAATGCCAGGCCTCCATGTCCATCACCAACTCCCAGAGTTTACCCAAACTCATGTCCATCGAGTCAGTGATGCCATCCAGCCATCTCATCCTCTGTCCTTTTCCTCCTGCCCCCAATCCCTCCCAGCATCAGGGTCTTTTCCAATGAATCAACTCTTCACATGAGGTGGCCAAAGTATTGGAATTTCAGCTTCAGCATAAGTCCTTCCAATGAACACCAAGGACTGATCTCCTTTAGAATGGACTTTTTGGATCTCCTTGTTACCTCCCCACCAAAAAATTCACATACAGTTATTGAACTCCGGTTGATGTTATGCATGCTAAAGCATTTAGAAGCAAAGTGTACATGTGTACAACTTGATTTCTGCAAGTTATTTTGAAATGCATCAAAATAAAGATAGGTGTAGTTTTCCCTGGTGGCTCAGTGATAAAGAATCCACCTGCCAATGCAGGAGATTGTGGTTCAATCCCTGGGTCAGGAAGATCCCCTGGAGAAGGAAATGACAACCCACTCCACTGGTCTTGCCTGGAGAATCCCCTGGACAGAGGAGTCTGATGGGCTATAGTCCAAGGGGGTCTCAAAAGACTTGGACGTGACTCACTGACTAAACTACACAAAGATAGATATAAATATAGATAATTACAAAGATAGATATGTGATAAAGCAAATATAGCAAATTATTAATTATAGAATCTATGAGGTCAATATATGTGTGTTCACTGCATCATTCTTTCAATACATCTGTGTATTTGAAATCTTTGTTGAAAAATGATTGGAAAAACTTAAATATGCCCAAATTATGGCTACTAATTGAGATATTCCTTCAGGTATCTCCAATCTCACCAATAATTTTACAGTTTTAATAAAAGCAATCAACTCAAGTTTTATTAGAAGTAACTTGTGACAGAAATTTTTTTATTTTAATCATTCAGTTCAGTTGAGTCACTCAGTCATGTCCAACTCTTTGTGACCCCATGGACTTAAACTTACAGCAAAATATTATTTTGGGCTAAATAGTAATAATAATAATCTCTGAAAATGTACTTATTTAGTCGATAAACATAAAGCAGTCCCACCCTCAAGTAAGTTTTGCATAGCTTATAGAATTTTTTCTTTATGATATTAAAATGTCCTCATTTCCCCCAAAGACCTTTTGGTTAAATATTTCATCACTGAAACAGTCCTTAAGAGTCTTGTATCTCAGAGAATGAAAGCCAATATAATGCCCCATTAAGTCTATATAAATAATAGATCTGTATTATCATTCAATTATAAATGACTTAATTTCATCTATGCTTACTACTCTGGAAAATGTAGAGGTAGAGTTCACTTGTTTTATTTCATATTTAATAAATTTCAGAAATGTAATAATCTTAAAATCACTAGCTCTATATACACAAGCATCGTATTATTTGTATCAATACAACATTGGTAAATAATCTTTGGCTCTAATACAGTAACAGATTTATACTTAGCCACAATTGAAACCATCCAGTCCATCTCTGGACTGGATCAGTCCATCTAAAAATCCCAATTATTTCCTATAATGGATAATTTGTAATATTTGAAGGACCATCTTCATTTCAAATTGTTCTATTTAGTGTATTCAGCAAAGCACAGTATCAGGTGGTAATTACTGCCAAGTATAGTTCTCATGAATATTTAAAATATTTTATGATAGTTTCGTTAGAGAATGTGATATTTTCTTCAAGTTAAATAGTGAGATACACAGGAAGGGAGAATATATCTTGGCAATAGTAAAGCCCACTAAAATCTTTCAGAGTCTATACTCGATAGAAAACTGTTCTTTAAAAAGTTTTATTTTTTTTTCTCTTGGTAAATCAATGATTTGGTTACAACAGACAGCAGCAAATTTATCTAATGCAGGAACTACATGCTAGGAACTATCTGTGTTTCATGTATTAACTCATTCTATTCCCACAATCTATTAGGTACTTGTTATTTCCATTCTACATATAAAGAAACTGAGGCACAGAATGATTAACTTGGCCAATGTATTGACTAGTAAGGGGTCTAGCTAAAAATCATAACCTTTGACATCCATGCTTGTAATGTCTTCCTAAAGGTCTTATCAGAAAAACAAGAATAACTTAAACAGCAATCAGATCTCACAAAGGCAATTTCATAATTTCATTAATATCTTAGTGGTAGTATATTTTGACATATGTGTATACACACACACAAACACACACGTATATAATATATATTATTTTCAGATTCTTTCCCATGAAAGGCTATTACAAGATATTGAATATAGTTCTCTGTGCTATGCAGTAGGTCTTTATTTGTTTATTTTGTATAAACTAGTGTGTATCTTTTAATCCCAAATTTCCAATATATCCCTCCCCACCTTTCCCCTTTGGTAATTGTAAGTTTTTTTTCCACATCTGTGACTCTATTTGTGTTTTGTAGATAAGTTCATTTGTATCATTATTTTTAGCTTCTACACATAAGTTATATCATGTGGTACTTGTCTTTCTCTGTTTGACCTACTTTGCTCAGTGTGATAATCCTTAGGTACACCCAGGTTGCCAACATGGCATTATTTAATTATTTTTAATGGTTAAGTAATATGCCACTGTGTGTGTGTGTGTTTGTGCATGCACATAGCATCTTCTTTATCCGTTCATCTGTCAGTGGACATTTAGGTCCACTTCCATGTCCTGGCTATTGTAAATAGTATAGCTTTGAACATTGGGGTACATATATCTTCTCAAATTAGAGTTTTCGTCTTTTCCAGATATATGTACCACAGCGAGGTTGCTGGATCATATGGTAACTCTATTTTTAGTCTTTTAAGAAACCTTCAACTCTTCAGTTTTTTAAGAAACCTCCATAGAGGCGGCACCAAGCTACATTCCCACCAGCAGTATAGGAAGGTTCCCTCTTCTCCACAACCCTCTCTAGCATTTATTATTGGTAGACTTTTTGATGATGGCCATTTTGACCAGTGTGAGGTAGTATCTCACTGTAGTTTTGATTTGCATTTCTTTGATATTCAGCCCTATAGAGCATCTTTTCATGTGCCTGCATGTGATGTGAAGAAATGTTTTTATTTTATTCTTTTGCTTACTTACTGTTCTTCAGTTTTCCCTGGACCACTTACTGGTGAAACGTTGTTTTCCTACTTTATATTCTTACCTCCTTTGTCATAACATATTTGGCCATAAGTTCAAGGGGTTATTTTGTGGCTCTCTATTTATTCCATTGATATGAATGTTTGTTTTTATGGTGGCAACATGCTATTTTGATTACTGTAGATTTGTGTTACAGTCTTAAATCAGGAAGTTTGATTCCTTCAGCAATTTTTCTTTCCTCAAGATTTTTTTTTGGCTATTTAGGATGTTTTGTGTTTCTATACAATTTTTCAAATTATTTGGCTTTGTTCTGTGAAAAATTCCCATGGCATTTTGGTAGTGATTGCATTGAATTTGTAGTTTACCTTGGATAGTATGATCGTTTCAACAAATTGATTCTTCCAATCCAAGAACATGGTATATCTTTCCATCTCTTTAGTCCATTTACATATATGGTAATTATTAACAGGTATGTGTTTATTGCCACTTGTTTAAAATAAATTCCTAGGTTTTCTTATTACTAAATTAGATAGCTGCATGATTTTCATAAATTTATACAAAATATTTTTATTTTTATTTTTTTTATTTTTTATTTTTTATTTTTTTTTAATTTTTTTAATTTTTTAAATTTTAAAATCTTTAATTCTTACATGCGTTCCCAAACATGAACCCCCCTCCCACCTTCATCCCCACAACATCTCTCTGGGTCATCCCCATGCACCAGCCCCAAGCAAGCTGCACCCTACGTCAGACATGGACTGGCGATTCAATTCTTACATGACAGTATACATGTTAGAATTCCCATTCTCCCAAATCATCCCACCCTCTCCCTCTCCCTCTGAGTCCTAAAGAAGACATACAGATGGCTAACAAACACATGAAAAGATGCTCAACATCACTCATTATTAGAGAAATGCAAATCAAAACCACAATGAGGTACCACTTCACACCAGTCAGAATGGCTGCGATCCAAAAATCTGCAAGCAATAAATGCTGGAGAGGGTGTGGAGAAAAGGGAACTCTCCTACACTGTTGGTGGGAATGCAAACTAGTACAGCCACTATGGAGAACAGTGTGGAGATTCCTTAAAAAATTGCAAATAGAACTACCTTATGACCCAGCAATCCCACTGCTGGGCATACACACCGAGGAAACCAGAATTGAAAGAGACACATGTACCCCAATGTTCATCGCAGCACTGTTTATAATAGCCAGGACATGGAAACAACCTAGATGTCCATCAGCAGATGAATGGATAAGAAAGCTGTGGTACATATACACAATGGAGTATTACTCAGCCGTTAAAAAGAATTCATTTGAATCAGTTCTGATGAGATGGATGAAACTGGAGCCGATTATACAGAGTGAAGTAAGCCAGAAAGAAAAACACCAATACAAAATATTTTTAAAAACTCATGTTTTAATAAATTCAACTAAATTTGTACTCTATATAAGACAACATTATCAGTAATTTTACCGACTCAAGAACAAAAATCATAGTCTCTACTTTTGAAGAGATTTGTAATCTAGAGAGGGAGAAGATACATGAAGCAATAACTCTAGGAGTTAAATATATATTGTGAGCTCAGAACATAGAAGCAATTGCTTACAATAATGAGTAAAAATGAGTGAATGAGCAAGGAAAAGGATACAATTTCATCACATAAATTGTAAATTATAAATAATAAAGGAAAACAGATTTCAATGTTTCACAGTGTGATTCTTAATACACTGCTACAGTCAGAAAGAGTGAGTGAAATTCACTCAGTCATGTGCAACTCTTTGGAACCCCATGGACTGTACAGTCCATGGAATGCTCCAGGCCAGAATACTGATGTGGGTAGCCTTTCCCTTCTCCATGGGATTTTCCCAACTCAGGGACTGAACCCAGGTCTGCTGCATTGCAGGCGGATTCTTTACCAGCTGAGCCACAAGGGAAGCCCAAGAATACTGGAGTGGGTAGCCTATCCCTGCTCCAGTGGGTCTTCCTGATTCACAAAAGGCATGGAGAAAGAGTTAAGTGAAACACTGAGAATATTCAGTAATATCTACCAATTACATAGAGAATTACATAGATACTTGGTATAAAGGGAGCTCTTGGATATCCACTTACCACAGGAGGATTTCAGAAGAGCAAGCTAATTCACAGTATCTTGGATTATGTTGATGAAGAGTTCAGTTCAGTTCAGTTCAGTTCAGTCACTCAGTCACTTCTTACTCTCTGAGATCCCATGAACTGCAGCTCGCCAGGCTTTCCTGTCCATCACCAACTCCCAGAGCTTGCTCAAACTCATGTATCAAGCCAGTGATGCCATCCAACCATTCATCCTCTATCTTCCCCTTCTCATCCTGCCTTCAATTTTCCCAGCATCAGAGTCTTTTCAAATAAGTCAACTCTTCACATCCAGTGGCCAAAGTATTGGAGTTTCAGCTTCAGCATCAGTCCTTCCAATGAATATCCAGGACTGATTTCCTTTAGGATGGACTGGTTGTATCTCCTTGCAGTCCAAGGGACTCTCAAGAATCTTCTCCAACACAACAGTTCAAAAGCATCAATCTTCGGT
Source organism: Capra hircus (assembly GCF_001704415.2). Taxonomy (NCBI): domain Eukaryota; kingdom Metazoa; phylum Chordata; class Mammalia; order Artiodactyla; family Bovidae; genus Capra; species Capra hircus. The sequence goes on from NC_030814.1 coordinate 74,368,588, forward strand.
GCTCAGCTTTCTTTATAGTCCAAGTCTCACATCCATACATGACTACAGGAATGACCATAGCTTTGACTAGATGGACCTTTTTTGGCAAAGTAATGTCTCTGCTTTTTAATATGATGTCTTGGTTGGCCATAGTTTTTATTCCAAAGAACAAGCATCTTTTAATTTCATGGCTGCAGTGACCATCTGCAGTGATTTTACAGCCCACACTAGCTCCAAAGATACTCACTGTTTCCATTGTTTCCCCATCTATTTGCCATGAAGTGATAGGACCAGATGCCATGACTTTAGTTTTCTGAATGCTGAGATTTAAGCTAAATTTTTCACTCTCCTCTTTCACTTTCATCAAGAGGTTCTTTAGCTCTTCTACGCTTTCTTCCATAAGGGTGGTGTCATCTGAGTATCTAAGGTTATTGGTATTTCTCCCGGCAAACAGGCTTTCCTGGTGGCTCAGATGGTAAAGCGTCTGCCTGCAATGCATGAGACCTGGGTCTGATCCCTGGGTCAGAAAGATCCTTTGGAGAAGGAAATGGCAACCCACTCCAGTATTCTTGCCTGGAAAATTCCATGGACAGAGAAACCTGGTGCAGGCTACAGTCCATTGGTTGCAAATAGTTGGAAATGACTGAGAGACTTCAATCTTGATTCCAGCTTGTGTTTCATGCAGCCTGGCATTTTCCATGATGTACTCTGCATATAAGTTAAATAAGCAGGGTGGCAATATAAAGTCTTGACATTCTCCCTTCCCTATTTGGAACCAGTCTGTTGTTCCATGTCTAGTTCTAACTGTTGCTTCTTGACCTGTATACAGATTTCTCAGCAGGCAGGTCTGGTGATCTGTTGTTCCCATCACTTGAAGAATTTTCCACAATTTCTTGTGATTCACACAGTCAAAGGCTTTGGCATAGTCAATAAAGCAGAAGTAGATGTTTTTCTGGAACTCTCTTGCTTTTTTCTCTGATCCAACAGATGTTGGCATTTGATCTCTGTTTCCTCTGCCTTTTCTAAATCCAGCTTGAACATCTGGAAGTTCATGGTTCATGCAGTGTTGAAGCTTGTCTTAGAGAATTTTGAGCATTACTTTGCTAGCATATTGAAAAGCAAAGACATTACTTTGCCAACAAAAGGTCTGTCTAGTCAAGGCTATGGTTTTTCCTGTGGTCATGTATGGATGTGAGAGTTGGACTGTGAAGAAAGATGACCGCTGAAGCATTGATGCTTTTGGACCTCGGTGTTGGAGAAGACTCTTGAGAGCCCCTTGGACTGCAAGGAGATCCAACCAGTCCATTCTAAAGATCAGTCCTGGGTGTTCTTTGGAAGGAATGATGCTAAAGTTGAAACTCAAGTACTTTGGCCACCTCCTGTGAAGAGTTGACTCATTGGAAAAGACTCTGATGCTGGGAGGGATTAGGGGCAGGAGGAAAAGGGGACAACAGAGGATGAGATCACTGAATGGCATCACCGACTTGATGGGTGTGAGTTTGAGTGAACTCCGGGAGTTGGTGATGGACTGGGAGGTCTGGCGTGCTGTGATTCATGGGGTCTCAAAGAGTCAGACAGGACTGAGCGAGTGAACTGAACTTGCTAGCATATGAGATGAGTGCTATTGTGCAGTAGTTTGAACATGCTTTGGCACTGCCTTTCTTTGGGATAAGAATGAAAACTGACCTTTTCCAGTCCTGTGGCCACTGCTGAGTTTTCCAAATTTGCTGCTATATTAAATGCAGCACTTTAATAGCATCACCTTTGAGGATTTGAAATAGCTCAGCTGGAGTTCCATCACCTCTACTAGCTTTGTTCATAGTGATGCTTCCAAAGGCCCATTTGGCCTCTCATTCCAGGATGTCTAGCTCTATGTGAGTGGTCACACCATTGTGGTTATCTGGGTCATGAAGATCTTTTTTGTATAGTTCTCCTCTGTATTCTTGCCACCTCTTAATATCTTCTGACTCTATTAGGTCGATACCATTTCTGTCCTTTATTGCCATGAAATGTTCCCTTGGTATCTCTAATTTTCTTGAAGTGATCTCTAGTGTTTCCCATTCTATTGTTTTCTTCTATTTCTTTGCATTGTTCACTGAGGAAGGCTTTCTTATATCTCCTTGCTATTCTTTGGAACTCTCCATTCAAATGGGTATATCTTTCCTCTTCTCCTTTGCCTTTAGCTTCTCCTATTTCTCAGCTATTTGTAAGGCCTCCTCAGACAACCATGTTGCCTTTTTGCATTTCTTTTCCTTAGGGATGGTTTTGATCACTGCCCTCTGTACAAAGTCACAAAACTCTGTCCATAGTTCTTCAGGGATGCTGTCTATCAGATCTAATGCCTTGAATCTGTTTGTTATTTCCACTGTATAATTGTAAAGTATTTGACTTAGGTCTTTCCTGAATAATCTAGTGATTTTCCCTACTTTTTTCAATTTAAGTCTGAATATTTCAATAAGGAGTTCGAAATTCCTTGTTGGGGAAGGGAATGGCAAATCACTTCAGTATTCTTGCCTTGAGAATCCCTTGAACAGTATGAAAAAGAAAAAAAGATAGGACAATGAAACATGAACTCCCCAAGTCAGTAGGTGCCCAATATACTGCTGGAGAAAAATGGAGAAATAACCCCAGAAAGAATGAAGATACAGAGCCAAAACAAATACAATGCCCAGTTGTGGATGTGACTGGTGATAGAAGTAAAGTCTGATGTTGTAAAGAGCAATATTGCATATGAACCTGGAATGTTATGTCCATGAATCAAGGCAAATTGGAAGTGGTCAAACAGGACATGGCAAGAGGAAATGTTGACATTTTAGGAATCAGTGAACTTAAATGGACTAGAATGTGTGAACTTAACTCAGATGACAGTTATATCTACTACTCTCAGCAAGAATCCCTTAGAAGAAATGAAATAGCCCTCATAGTAAACAAAAGCATCTGAAATGCAGTTCTTGGGTGCAGTCTCAAAAAGACAGAATGAGCTTTGTTTCTTTCCTAGGAAAACCATTCAGTATCATAGTAATCCAAGTCTATGCCCCAACCAATAATGCTGAAGAAGCTGAAGTTGAACAGTTCTATGAAGACCTACAAGACCTTTAGAGCTAACACCCCCAAAAGATATCCTTTTCATCATAGGGGACTGGAATGCAAAAGTAGGAAGTCAAGAGATACCTGGAGTAGCAGGCAAATTTGGCCTTGGAGTACAGAATTAAGCAGGGCAAAGGCTAACAGAGTTTTGCCAAGAGAATGCGCTGGTCATAGCAAACACCCTCTTCTAACAATACAAGAGAAGATTCTACACATGGACATCACCAGATGATCAATACCCAAATCACATTGATTATATATTTTGCAGCCAAAGATGGAGAAGCTCTATTCAGTCAGCAAAAATAAGACCAGGAGCTTACTGTGGCTTAGATCATGAACCCCTTATTGCCAAATTCAGACTTAAATAGAAGAAACTAGGGAAAACCACTAGACTGTTCAAGATGAAGAGTTAAAATTAGAGAAAGACGATTCTTCCCTGTGTGGATCAAGTTGTCTCAGGTGGCAGAGACTAAGATTAGGAAGCATGGTTCAGCACTCCAGCAACAGAGGTCTTGAGCACCAGCCAAGCTCTTCTCTTCAACAATCCTTTATTATCTTACAACTTTGAAAAATTTGATAGAATAAATAAAGGCTGTAGTGGAGGAAAGAGAAGTTTTAAAATGCAGGAAATGGGGCTGAAGAGTGTTGAACTGTATTACATTAGACATTAAGAAGGTCTGGACATATCTGTTCATATAGTATCAAAGAGACTAAAAAGCATAATATGGCAGTTGTGCCAAGCACACTAGCAAACAGATAATAAGAACAACAGAAAAGAACAAAATGCAAAAGTTAAAAAAAAAAAAGTGAAAACAAACCAAAAGAAAATTTAACTCTAGTGAAAAAAAAAAATCAAAAACTTCCTATTCAGTATTTCTATGTACTTTACTCTTCAGAATATCTTAGTAAGAACATGAATTAAATAAGCCAAAAGTAGAAAATGAGATGATTAAACCATAGTCTGATCTGCTTAGTTAAGAAAAAAAAAAAACTAATAAGCAAAATATATTCATTATAGGACTAAAAGGTGAAAATGGGACCCAGTTAGGAGAAGAATAAATACTATTGAAAATCAAGTTACTAACATAGTAAAAGGCTTCAATAAATGACAAGCAGAGAAAATATATCAGAGACTTTAGTGATAGAAGATGATTGATATGGAAACAGTCAAAGATGATCCTAAATAAGGATGATTATGACCTTCTGTGAAAAAAGGTAATTCATTATAATGAAATAGCAGATGATTTTCCTGTAATGAAGGATGGACTAAATATATATCTCAAAGGAACACACTTAATTGCAGGAATAATGATGCCACAGTGGATGTCAAGCCATAGCCTGGTTAAGTTATTGAACATAAAAGATTTAAACAATGAATTTTTAGTGATATAAAGAGAGAAGAGTAAGTTACCTTCAGGCTGGCATCTGCAATATTCAGTTCCATAACACAGTAAAGCAATGTGTGTGAAGTGCTGAGGGGAAAACCTGAAATAAGCCTGAAATATCATGTTCAGCCAAGTTGTCATCCTGGCCACAGACAGGCATTGGTTCATGATCTACCAGGAACCAGGCCCCACAGCAGGAGGTGAGTGCTGGGCGATACTGAAACCATTCCTTGCTGCCACCCACCCCCCACCCCAGCCGTCTTTCATGAAACTGATCCTTGGTGCCAACAAATTTGGGGACTGTTATGGTTAAGAACAACGATTCTCTGGTGGCTCAGATGGGTAAAGCGTCTGCCCGCAATGTGGAAGACCAGGGTTCCATCCCCAGGCTGGGAAGATCCCCTGGAGAAGGAAATAGCAACCCACTCCAGTACTCTTGCCTAGAAAATTCCATGGATGGAGGAGCCTGGTGGGCTACAGTCCATGGGGTCTCAAAGTGTTGGACACGAATGAGAGACTTCACTTACTTACTTACTTATGGTTAAGAACAACAAACATTATCATAAAACATAGAACTCAGCCGATTGCTATCTTCTTCTTAGATGTTTGTCTGAGAGCCCATCAGACCCGAATACCTTACAATGGAAAGAAGCTGTTGTCATTCCCATTGTCATGGAGATAGGAAACTAGCAACCAGGAATGCCAGAAAATTGTAGTTTTTAAAAATGTGGGTTTTTTTCCATCAGCAGAATCAGAATCACCTAGTAACCAGAGCAAGATTTTGCACACCACCCAGACCTATTAAATCATAAACTTTGGGCATGGACCCAGGAGTCTAGCTTTTAATGTGTTTTCCAGGTAACCCTGATATTCACCAAATTTTGAGAACCACAGTGCTAGCATGTTTGTAGCGTGGGGAGGTACCAATACTCATGGATCAAAGTCCATAGAGCAGTCTAGAGTGTGGAGGAATAGTATTTCAGCAGCACCCCTCAGGCTGGGGGGCCAAATATAACACACATGGACTCTAGTGCCAAGGTTATGTGCTGAGTTCTGCATTTATTTCTCAGATACTGATTGAGTTGCTGCTTGTGCATATGAAAAATTAAATGGGTAGAATGAAATCGGCCATCATAAAAAGTTTGTCATGGCTGGTTACGTCCAATGGTTTCATGAAAAGCAACTGAAAAACAAACCAAACTATATGAATTTGGAAATAGAAAATGTGTGTCTGTAGAAAGAATGACAGCAAATGGCAAGCAAACACAGAACTGCGTGGAAATGTCTGTGTGCACAATAGCATCTGCCTTTAAATGAGCTGACTTTCCAAAAGAAGCTCTTGTTACTGGTATGTATCGTGTAGGGGCTGGTCTCCAACATCAGAGATGCTCTTTCCTAGGAGACACAAAAGACAAGTACTCCATGTGTAGAAAGGAAATATTACTTTAATTTTCACTTTATCCTTTTAACATGTATTCTTTGAATTATAAAATATACTCTAGTATATGAAGGCATAGATAAATATAGATAAAAATAAAATCTTCAAAGGCTCTAAATGTGCAGATATTTCCTGAAGACATGTATGGATCATGAAATCTAGCCAACAGTAAAATGAATAAAAACAGTAATATTGAAACCATTTAAATAAAGAGCTAAGACCAAGAGGAACTGTGATAATTATGGTTACAAAACAGAAAGTGTTATTATCCTTGAGAAAGAAAATATTTACCAGACAACCAACACACTTTGGACTGTGAGAACAATCATGGTTGCTGTATTACACAACTCCAAGGGGAGTCATTGCTGTTGAATGTGAATGGTATTCTCTGCAATTAAACAACACAGAAGCTCCAGGAAGAAGTGGGAGAACTCAGTCCCTTATCGGATTTCTTATCAGGAAGTCAACTGATAATATTTAAAATTGAAAGTAGGCCACAATTCTATACTCAGCAATTTTGTGTTCTTCTTTCAAAAATTTCATTTTTATATACTACGATCTCTTGTATAGGAATAATTGAAGTCTATTTAAATTTGTTTAGTTTTTCACTGTTTCCTTTACTGAATTCAAGTAAAAAAGAAATTAATATTTTACTTAAGAATAGCATGCATTGTGAAATCCCTCTTTTAGATACATATCTATCTGTGAGTAAATTCTTGTGTTCATTCTTATTTTGCTGGAATTTCTAATAATGAGCATTTACCAAAAAAGTTATTATTAGTTAAGAAAAAATAAAGCTAAGAATGTCCTTTTTAAGCACTGTGACCTGTTCTTCTCATGGCTCATGTTCTCACTTTTACAATGAAAGCATTTAGTTTTATTTTGCCAGTCAATGAATACTTTGTTATAAAGCCATGAAGTTAATCCTGTGCTCGGTTGTAAATACTAAATCTTGTTCTCAACACCTTCTCCCCATCATAAATTTTACAGAATTTCCTATAACAAAAACAAAATGAGCAGTAAAAATAATCATTAAAGTCTTCATTTGAATGGACCTCATTGAAGGAATAGGTTTTATGTAAGCTCATATATTAAAACTTCTCCATCAGTCAGACTAATGAAGCAACACACGCACATTCACACACAGACACAAACACACAACACACATGTATACTTTTATGACTGTGCTCATATTTTTGAAAAATATTATAAAATAGGAATATATGAATAAAATAAATTTGAGTACTTACGAGTAAAAAATGAAATAGTACTATACTGAGTTTTAATCATCAGTTCTTAGTATAAGCCACATCCCTTTGGGGAAAAGACCTTATCTCAGTGTGTACATAATATATAAACAAGCTGATTAAAAGCATGTGTACTGATGTGATGGCAGAAGTGCCACACTGAAATGGTTGTATAGAAAAACAAGAAGATAACCTGAAAGTATCACAGTGGAACATGGAGATCTTTAGCTGTGCAGCCTCATGTGCCTAGCCAACACTTTTAATGGAACTTTTAAATTATTTTTTCCAATTTAGAAAGTAATAGTCATTGTAAAAACCTTAAAGGAGAAAACAGCTCAGTGAAAGAAGAAAAATAAATATGATAAATTTAATTATGTATCAATTATAAATTTGGCCAAAGAAGTGAAAACTTGAAGAAATTTAAATGTAGTAAACATTTAATACGTGATGCAGTCTCTTACTTACTTGATCTGTTTTCATCTTTAAACAACTGTGTGTGTATAACCTTCTTCAAGTTGAGTAAACTGAGACTCAGAGATGGCAGGATCTCAAGACAGGTTATGGAAAGAGCTGAGAGTCCAACACTAGCTTGGCATTTTCTAAAGCCCACCTTAAAACCTCCATGCTAGTGGTCCTCAACCCTGGCCGCAAATTAAAATCTCATGAGAGGATTTTTAGAAGTTTTAATGCTCATAGCACACAAAGAAAAATTTATTTAGTCTGGAGTGTGGTTCAACTGTTGAAAAAAAGCTCTTCTAGGATGTCTAATAACATGTAGTCAAGTAAGGAGAGGATCCTATTCCCAGCTCCCTCACTCTTCCATGAAAAGTATCCCTTAGACCCCATCCCTTTGCCTGAGATCCAGATTATAAGTGGTTTGCCCTTGTTTAGTATTTTCAGTATTTCCCCGACAAATCTTAGTACAAGACATGGGATCATAAGAGAATATACTGAATTCCTGCTAACTTACGTCCTGACAGTTCATATTCTAAACATACTTCCAGCATCAGAATACAACTTTACCTCAGTCTTACTCCACATATTTTGAAGGTAGGGAGAAGATGCTAAAACAGCAGTTACCAGATTGGCATTTTACTGAGATTTTTATGAAGTTCCAGGTTTGCTTTTATTCATATCATCAAAAACTAGATTAATTCAGTTGGAAAGGTTTTCACTCATACAAAAATCAGAATGAATAGAATGAAGGGAAACATCTGCTAGAGACTGAAACAGCTTGTGGGTTGATTTTTGCCAGTAAAGCCAAACCTGCGGTTAATCAGCTCTGCCCTCACCAACAGATGTCACTGCAGACGAGGAATTAACTGCCTAGATTATCGTGCTGTGGGCAGTGCATTCAGACCAAGGTGCTAATGTTTAGCAATGCAAAAACAAATGTTGTTGTTCTTTTTCCTAGTACACCTACACACATATACTTGTGTATGAGTGATATATATATATGAAATATACATATATATTTGTGTATGTGTATTTGTATATACACATATGTGGTGTATGGTTATAATTACAAACCCCAAATTTTACTATCTTTTATTTGCCAGTATTCTCCACTTCCCATTCTTTCCCCTCGAATTTTTTCTGAAGAGCCTAACTTTGGTACAAATGAATGGTGGAATGTAAAATGGTGTTCATGTAATTGATAACTTGGATATATTTAATATTGAAACTATGTTTTGGTTTTTGATTTTTATACTGATGATTATTCAGTTCAGTTCAGTCGCTCAGTTGTGTCCGACGTTAGCGATCCCATGAATCGCAGCACGCCAGGCCTCCCTGTCCATCACCAACTCCCGGAGTTCACTCAGACTCATGTCCATTGAGTCAGTGATGCCATCCAGGCGTCTCATCCTCTGTCGTCCCCTTTTCCTCCTGCCCCCAATCCCTCCCAGCATCAAAGTCTTTTCCAATGAGTCAACTCTTCGCATGAGGTGGCCAAAGTACTGGAGTTTCAGCTTTAGCATCATTCCTTCCAAAGAAATCCCAGAGTTGATCTCCTTCAGAATGGACTGGTTGTTAGTGATGTGATTTTTTTTTTCTTTGATTCATTGTATTTTTATATGAATTTAAGTTCTCATTGATCTTTTTTAAAATTTTTTATTTATTATTTTTAACTTTTTATTTTTACTTTATTTTACTTTATAATACTGTATTGGTTTTGCCATACATTGACATGAATCCACCATGGGTGTACATGCAATCCCAAACATGAACCCCCCACCCACCTCCTTCCCCACAACATCCTTCCGGGTCCTCCCCGTGCACCAGCCCCAAGCATGCTGTATCCTGCATCGGACATAGACTGGAGATTCGATTCTTACATGATAGTATACATGTTTCAATGCCATTCTCCCAAATCATCCCACCCTCTCCCTCTCCCTCTGAGTCCAAAAGTCCGCTATACACATCTGTGTCTTTTTTGCTGTCTTGCATACAGGGTCATCATTGCCATCTTTCTAAATTCCATATATATGTGTTAGTATACTGTATTGGTGTTTTTCTTTCTGGCTTACTTCACTCTGTATAATCGGCTCCAGTTTCGTCCGTCTCATCAGAACTGATTCAAATGTATTCTTTTTAACGGCTGAGTAATACTCCATTGTGTATATTTTTATAGGTGAACGGGTTTTACTGTCTCGAAACTATTAGTACTATAAGTGGTAAAGAACCCACCTGGCAATGCAAGAGACAGAAGAGATGCAAGTTTGATCTCTGTGTCAGGAAGAGCCCCTGGAGGAGGGCATGGCAACCCACTCCAGTATGCTTGCCTGGAAAATCCCATGGACAGAGGAACCTGGAGCACTGCAGTCCTTAGGGCTGTAAAGAGTCAGACACATGTGAAGTGACTTTAGCACACATTTCACCTTTGACATTGTTATTTCACATACTTTTGAGCTTTCTGTTATGAACTGGTGAATAGAACTTTGTGCAGTACTGCACTGAAAACTTGAAGTGAGTAATTTGTGAATATTTTTCATAACATTTATATAACACTGCACCCTCATACTATGCTTGTTATTTACATTCATATAGCTGTTTAATAAGACATACTATCTGCTGCAGAGCCTATTGCGGTGTTTCAAACGTAACATTTTGGATTTGGTTTCTTAACAAAATTTACCAGTAGACTGGAGACAACCAGTCTCCAAATTTAATTGCCTTTGAAACAGATGGAAACAAATAAGCTTGATGCACCAGAGCAGAGAAAGTCTCAGACTTTTATGAGTTGATCCTTCTGTATGCTTCTCATTTGGATTCCTTCTGGAAATCATCTATATGCTATGCTTAGTCACTCAATCAAGTGTGACTCTTTGCAAATCCATGGACTGTAGCCTGCCAGGCTTCACAGTCCATGGGGATTCTCCAGACAAGAATACCGAAGTGGGTTGCCTTTCCGTTCTCCAGGAGATCTTCCCAATCCAGGGATCAAACCCAGGTCTCATGCATTGCAGGCAGATTCTTTACCATCTGAGCCACCAGGGAATTATCTAAATGGCAGCAAATCCAATCCTATTCTTTTTTTGAAAATGGGCGCCACATCTCAAGTGAGGATGAAATAAATTATTTCAGGAAATTCAGCACAACATGTTTACATGAAATTTTCTGTAGTGAGGGAACTCAGAAACCTGAAAGCCTAATTTTGAAACTTCCAGAAAAGTCAGATCCTGGAATGCAAGATTTAGATAGAGGAAAGCTGGAAAAAAAATGAGCGGGTACAGGAGAAATGCCAGCTTGCATGGAAATTCACCACTAATTGGAGATGGGTCTGCGTGGAGACTTGTGAAGCATACATCCTTAGCTAGTTCACAGAGTCATGAGTGGGGAAAAGAAGAAACAGAAAAAAAGAGAGAGCAAAGAATGAGACTTGAAGGAAAGAAAAGGAAATGAAGATGAGTTTGGTTTGACAGCACAAGCTAAGCTTAGTGCCTATGATATGAGCTAGTTGATGTCTGACAACTCTGAAAGAGAATAGGAAATATCCCACAGACTGAAGATCGGGGGGCCGACAGAGCCAGGGCACATATGGCTCAGAGAAACATCTGCCTGGAAGAAGAGGTGACTGCTCTGCTTCCTGCCAGCACCAAGGCTTGTTCCATGAGGGTTTTAGCCTGGGAAAATCATGAAGGTCCATGAATATGAATCATACCTAGAGAATGTTGTTTCTTTATCTCTCAAGATGTGAAATAATTATTTATAGAAAAATTGATTTTCTTGAAATTCACGCTCTTTGGTTTTCCAACTGAAATGAACTATTTAGAAGTACTTCTCAAAGCCTTCAGATTTTACTGGAATCCATTTAATAGTGAACAAGCATGTCTTTGGTCTATTGGGTTCCTTATCTATTATTTTTCAGCAAAACTAATAAACTAAACTATCTTGTTGCGGTTTTTGTAGTGCCCATAGGGTTCTATATCTGAGTCGGGAAGATCCCCTAGAGAAGGAATCCCCTAGAGAATGGCAATCCACTCCAGTACTCTTGTCTGGAAAATCCCATGGATGGAGGAGCCTGGTAGGCTACAGTCCATGGGGTTGCAAAGTGTCGGACAGGACTAAGCGAATTCACTTTAGGAAACAATCATGACCCAGAGCTAACACTTTACACGTCCATGAAAAAGCAACAGAACAGCATTCAAAAATATGTTCCTTTTAGTAAGTGGAAAAGTACTTTGTGTCAAAGTATTCGTCAGTGCACTAAATCCACAAATCACCATGCACATGCCACCATATGCGAGGTAGAATCAGGAGCTATTTTTCCATCTCAACAGGGACATTCAACTTCACTTCCATAAATTTCTTAAGAAAAGGAAACATCGAATAATGTTCATTTACCTCAGAAAGATTATTGTGACAGAAAACCTGAAGTAGATGATTCTGAAAGAAATGCTACACTGATGATTATTGGAGATCTTGTTCATCATTAAAGGGCTGTTACTAGGCTAATCCAGTTTCCAGTTGTATCTTTCATTCAATGAAGAGAACTCATCATTATGTTGTAAATCAGGCATTTTAATACTTAGCTTCAGGGCATAGTAGTGTTTTCTTAACAAAGAAAATACACTTTTGGAACTACAGATGTATTCTGATGCCTTAGAAGCATCAGTGTCTATACATACAAACACACAAATATACATACAGACAATTGACTAGAGGAATGAAAATTCTAAACTCACAGATCAATTTCAGATCATCTCATACTGCTGTTTAGTGTAGTCAAATAATTTTCTAATTGTCTTACTACTTTTAAAGGAGAAACCAGTCAGTAAATACACAGAAAATTGGTGTTTCAGTACTATGGTGAATGTCAAGATACTGGGAATACAAATTAATAAACTAAAAAGCAATTATTGATTTATAGAACATCTGTGCAAAACTGGGAAGAATAGCATTATATTTCAATGGGATGAGCTAAGAAATTATTGAGCTGTATAAATCTCAATATATTTGGAGCCTAGAAAGTGCATTATATGCAAGAAAAGGTCAAAACCCTTAAATGAATGGACGAGTAAAATGCCATAGTATCACGTAATAAAACAATGAATATCAGTAATAAAATAAGCATAAATATACATTAAAGCAAGTTTGGCAGTTGTATTCTCTCCCTTTTGGTTCACTCCTTCTACCCTATGCCTGGTGGTATAGTATATAAGAGATGGCTATTTAATTTTGACATCTTAGAGAGAGAACCATCAATGGCATAGATATCAAAATTGGGAGGAAAAAAATAAAGCAAGCAAAAATAATGAAGCTTGGCATTTCTAGACCTGGTGTGGATTCCCGTTCTACTCCTTCCTAACTGTATGAACCTGGGCAAGTCACTTATGTTCTCTCTAACATGGAGATAAGGGTATTTAACTGAATTGTTGAAATAAATAAAAATATCCATATGTGGGTGTATTTGCTGTGCCAAGTGAAGTGAAGTGAAGTCGCTCAGTCATGTCCAAGTCTTTGCGACCCCATAGACTGTAGCCTACCAGGCTCCTCTGTCTATGGGATTTTCCAGGCAATAGTACTGGAGTAGGGTGCCATTGCCTTCTGCAGGGGATCTTCCCAACCCAGGGCTTGAACCCGGGTCTCCCGCATTGTAGACAGACGCCTTACCATCTGAGCCACCAGGGAAGTCAAGGTCCTTGCAAATGTTGCATGATATTAACTAGGGAAAGGTATACTTTGTCTACTCTTAAAACCAATTTTTAGGGTGTCAATCTAAATTCTCTAAAAATCATCCCTGATCTATTTTAGTCCTTTTGTTGTTTTGGAGATCTTCAGCTCTTCACTTGTCCTGAATGAGTTCCATGCTTGAATTTTCATAAGAGACAGTATAGAAACAGAAGCTGTGAACTTAAACTGCATGTGTTCTAACCCCGGCTCAGCCTCACTCCAAACTTTTAGACTCTGGATGGATTACATACCTTACCTAAGTACCAAGTTTTTCAACTATAAAATAGAGATAATAGCTGATATGGTTATTGTGAACATTTAGATATTCAGTGAGGGTTTGTGACCATGTCACACGTGTGTATTCAGTAAATACTGTTCTAAGTATTAGTGGTTTCCGAAAAGTCCCACACAAAACTCACAACGCTCATAGAATACCAGCTATACAGCTAGGTTAGCTGTAGAAGGTTCAAGAAATAGTGCATTCTCAGCCACAATGGGGGACTGAGGCAATTCCTTCAGCTTCCATATAATCAAAAAATTATTTTTTTAAATCATATTTTTAACTGCTGTCATGTGTGGGAATTTGATAAAACTGTTTTCCCCAGAAATCTTGATAAGGGCATTATTTGGTTTCATAAGTGCAGTAGAAATGCAATTACCTGGGTCCAATTTAAAATAAATTTAAATTTAAATTTAGCTTTTTTTTTATTTTAATTTTTACTTTATTTTACTTTACAATACTGTATTGGTTTTGCCATACATTGACATGAATCCGCCACAGGTATACCTGAGTTCCCAATCCTGAAGCTCCCTCCCACCTCCTACCCCATATCATCTCTCTGGATCATTCCCGTGCACCAGCCCCAGGCATCCTGTATCCTGTATAGAACATAGACTGGCGATTCATTTCTTACATGATAGTATACATGTTTCAGTGTCATTCTCCCAAATCATCCCACTCTCTCCCTCTCCCTCAGAGTCCAAAAGTCCGTTCTATACATCTGTGTCTCTTTTGCTGTCTCGCCTACAGGGTTATCATTACCATCTTTCTAAATTCCATATGTATGTGTTAGTATACTGCATTGGTGTTTTTCTTTCTGGCTTAAAACATTTTACTTGAAGCCCAGGCTGTTCTCCATATATATATATGTAAATTCTGCATTTTGTAAAGAAGATTTACTTATTTATGGTTGTGGCAGGTCTTTGTTGCTGCATGCAGACTTTTCTAGTTGCAGCAAGCACAGGCTACTCTTGAGTGTGGCTCACGGGCTCTAGAGCACTGGCCCAGTAGTTATGTCACGTTGACTTTAGTTGTCCCGTAGCATGTGGGATCATCCCAGCCCAGGGACCAAGCCTGAATCCCTTGCATTGGCCAGCAGATTCGTCATGACTGAGCCACCAGGAAAGCCCTTCCAAATATGTTTAAATCACACAAGGGATTGTGTTACAAAGCCAGGTTTGAAAATAACTGATACGTAGTGTGGACTTCCCTAGTGGCTCAGTCGGTAAAGAATCTGTCTGCAAGGATAGCATATATAGTCCCTAAAATGTATAGGTTATGGTAAGTGATAGGAGACACAACCATATCCATACTCAATCTATTTCCTCAGGAAGCATAGGAGAAAAAAAGATAGAAAAAAAATAGCAGTTTTAGTAATATTGCTGTTATTAAGAGTCATGCATAAAATTCTATGAAAACTCTATGTAGGATACAACTAATTCATTTCAAAATCAGAAGAGGAAACTTTAAATACCTTGTGAATGTTAAATAATAGAGAACAATTGGGAAAGCAGATTGTGTTAAAGGGAGGATCTTCTAAACATGGGAAATCCTTCTGCAAGTATGAACACAGACAACCTGATGACGTATTCAAGCAAGATCAAGTACTGTACGAAGGAGCTATATTCAATATCCTGTGATGATAAACCATAATGGAAATGAATATAAAAATGATTGTCTATATGTATATAACTGATCTACTTAGCTGTACAGCAGAGATTGGTGCAATATTGTAAATCAACTATGCTTCAATAAATAAAATTAAATTTAAAAATAAAGTGGAAGAGAGAACTTATCTGTGTGTGTAACAGACAATAGTTTTTAGACAGGTGAGTCACACAGTCATTGAGAAAACTATCTACAGAGTAGAGAATAAATTCAACTGAGGAAAGAATAGAGTAGAAGAGTATTTAAGGAGCTGTTAAAACAACTTGCATAAGATCTGATTAAGAACTAACCTAAGATGTTAACATTCATCAATAAGAACCATGAGTCCTAATTATTTAGGTATGTCCTGTTTAGCAGACTTGGACTTCCCTAGTGGCTAGATGGTAAAGAATATGTCTGCAACATGGGAGACCCAGGTTTTATACTTGGGTCAGGAAGATCTGGACAAGGGAATGGCAACTCCACTATTCTTGCCTGGAGAATCCCATGGACAGAGGAACCTGGTGGGCTACTGTCCATGCTATCACAAAGAGTTAGACATGACTAAGCAACTAAGTATGAATTTAACAAACAACTGGCCATATGATAGCAACACAGTGGTTGTTAGATAAAAGAAAGGGTGGAAAATACAGGAAGCCTGGAGAAGGGGAAGAATGATTTTTGGCTTATCTGGTATAGGATCTGCCCATTTTGTGTAAAGTCTACTGTCTTGATTGAAATGTAGACTTGAAAAAAGGGAAGTTCATTACTTTACAATCTGCTGTAGGTTATTGGTGAAACAGCCAGGTTCAGTACTTGTTCAATCAATAGATACATTATGGATGAGTCCTTATGTTTTCCACAGTGAAGCTGTCACAGTAGTTTTTGTCAATTCTCTCTTATTTAGTTGATGCAGCTAATCTATATCAGCCAATACTGGTTTCATTTAAAGAGAGCTGATAGATAACACACCAATGGCTTTCACAAATGAAAATAAAAATGGAAAGCCACAACTTTGTCCTTGACTGGTAATGTTTGTTTTCTTTTTTTTGTAAGAAAATAGAGGAATCTTAAATATATAACTCTGGATTAGCTCTTTTTTATTATTTGCTCTTTTTCTGAGTTACGTTTAAGTAAGCTGGAAAAATTCACATAGGTGCTTTCTCTGCATGTAGAAATCATAAATTTTTATCTCTTTGCATCTATTTATTTCTCTTTTACTTAATATGAATATGTCGATGAAATTCAAGTGATGATCAATTTAGATATATTTATTATGAAAACAAATTTCCCTTAGTTAATGCTTATATTTGAATCTAGTTCTAATAGCTAATTTTATAAATTCAGTAAGAAGTTCAGAATATTTTTAATTTAAGTACTTCCTTTGCAGATCATGATTAATATCTTAAAAGTCCACTTAAAATATTTGAACATAAATATGCCTCAACCTGAATATTAGAAAAGTCATACTTTGTCTTGAATAGATTTACCATATTTTAACCACTATTTAAACAAAACTAGTCAGACTATTGAAAAAAATAAAGAGCTATTGTCATTATTATTTACCATAATCATAACTCATCATCCAGTATTTTTTCACACCAAATTTTCATGGGTACATAAGCAGTTCTGATCACCAGACAAAAATTTCTGTTTAAGATTTACTAATAGGAAGAACTGAATATTAAGTGAGAATACGTGGTAGCAAATATGTAAAAATATATTCAATGTGGGTTTTCTAGTGTGTCTTGGATAAGAAGATCTTAACTTTCAGGAGTTTTATGGTAATTCTTCTCAAATGTCACAATATGTACTTCTTAATACAATCACAGACTCAAGCAGGTGTTTAAAATGTGCAAAAACACCTCATACAATTGGCAAATGGGGATACATAGATGCATGTGACATAATCCCTGGACTTGGACAAGCTTCCTGATATTCTGGTACCTGGCATATATTTATGAGTATACGGATCATCTTTCAGAAGTTGACACTTATTTTAATTTTCTGTTTTAAATTGTGATGTAAAAACATAATCATGACTGAAGAGAACTAAATCTAGATAACTCTAATCTGGAAGCTCGGGTTTATGAACTCTGTGAAAATGACTCACTGTTGGTTATCTAACATAATCGAAAACTACATCTCTGTTATCAAGGCAGTTCCTGAAGATGTCTACACTTTGTATGCTAAAAATCTTCATTATATGTAGAATTAAGATGCATCTTCTCCATCAGAGCTAAAACTTTTCTACCACACTTGGGGTAGAGTTGACATGAAGAAAAGAATAGAAAAAGATGCGCAGATGTCAGCTAAATAAGGGGTGTCATTGAAAAATATTACATAGGAATGGAAGCTATAAATTTTGCATAGGAGGAATCACTGCAGTGAGCATAGGCAGCAGCGATCAGCGTGCCAGCAAATAATAAGCCCATGTTTGAGCAGCCCTTGTATATGATGAGGCTATTGATCCGCCATCAGCCAGGCAGGTAACAGAGCTGTACAGGCTGCAGGGGATGATGGATCTGAGCTGGTCTGCCTGGACTTCATTATGAACAACAGTTTGCAGTTAAGAAACAGATTTTTCTCTCTGACTGAATCTACCTCACCTGAACTGACCTGTCCCAAAGGACTGAACTTACAGGCCCTGATCGGCATGAATCTGCCTCTGCTGCTAAGTGGCAACATGATACAAAGTATACTCACAGTTTAAGGCAGTGTGTGTGTGCCTGTGCACTCAGTCGCATCAGACTCTTGGCGACCCCATGGACTGTAGCCCACCAGGCTCCTCTGTCTATGGGATTTCTCAGGCAAGAATACTGGAGTGGGTTGCTGCTTCCTAACTCTAAAGGGTCTTCCCGACCCAGGGATCAAATCGGTATCCTCTGCATCTCTTGCATCGGCAGGCGGATTCTTTTCCACTGTGCCACTTGGGAAGTCCCTTTGGGTAGTATATACTAACTAAATTACAACTTATATTGGAGACACCATTTGTTATTCAAAGGCAAAGCGTTCAGTTGTGTTGATGGAATAGTGACCATTCAGACAGCTTCAAAAGTGGTAAGTCACTCAGCCTCCTGCTCTCCTCACCTTGTGTGGGCTGACCATGTATATGTGCCCCAGGAATACTGACTGCCATTTTATTTAAAGGTTTGCATTTTTAATGTGGTTATGTAAAGCTTTCAGATGATGGAGTTGTATAGACTTGGTTCTGAATCCCAATGTCATAATGTGCTCTCTCGAGCAAATTAGTAAAATCCTCTAGGTGTGAGTTTTAATCATCAGTGAAATAAAAATATTAATAAAGAGTACCAAAAAAACTAGAATACAAAATTGTTATGAGGATTAACTGATAATCTGACTCAGAGTTGGCACCAGGAAGTTTCAGTTTGTGTATTCATACATCTAACAGTATGAATTAAATGGCTACTCTTTTTTAAGCCCTGAATCAGAAGCAGGGTTATTATGGTGAACAGTACAGATAGTCATTGGTATCTCCCAAAGCTTACATTATTGTTTCCTTCACCCAGGCTCTCCAGATTTTCTTTCTCTTTTCTACCCTTCAGGATTTTTTAAAAAATATTGAAGTGTAGTTGACTTAGAATATATATACTAATTTCAGGTAAACAATAGTTATTCAATATTTTTATTGAGCATATTCCACTTAAAATTATTGAGAAATATTGGCTATAATTCCTATACTGAACAATGTAAACTTGTAGATTACTTACTTTATACCTGGTAGTTTGTATCTCTTATCCCCTACCCCTATTTTGCTTCTCCTTTCTTCTACCTCACCCCTGGTAGCCACTAATTTGTTTTCTATATCTTATAGTCTTTTCTGTTTTGTTATTTTCTTTTTTTCTTCTCTTTCTATTTTTTAGATTCCGTATATAGATGATTATATAGAGATTTGTCTTTCTCTAGCCACACTTAGCATAATAACCTCCATGCCCATTCATGTTTTTATACATGGCAGAAGTTTTTTCTTTGTGTGCCTGAGTAACATTCCATTGTGTGTGTGTGTGTGTGTGTGTGTGTGTGTGTGTGTGTAGGTGTGTGTAGGTGTGTGTGTATGCATGTATGCATCACATCTTCTTTATCCATTCAGTTGTTTAAAGACATTGAGTTTGCTTTTATATAATGGCTATTGTAAATGGTGTTGCTATGACCGTTAGGGTGTATGCATCTTTTTGAATGAGTGTTTTTGTTTTCTTCAGCTGTATACCACAGAGTGGAAATGCCATATTTTATGTAGTTCTAGTTTTAGTTTTGAGGAATATTCAACTTTAGTTTTGAGGAATATTCAACTGTTCTTCCATAGTGCCTGCACTAATTTCTTTTCCTTCTAACAGTGTGCAAGGGTTCACCTTTCTCTACATTCTTGCCAATATTTGCTATTTTTGTTCTTTTTTGATAATGGCTGTTCTGCCCAGTATGAGGTGATATCTCATTGTGGTTTTGATTTACATTTCTCTGATGATTGGAGAAGAGCATCTTTCCATGTGCTTGTTGGCCATATATATGTTTTGTTCTGAAAAATGTCAATTTAGGTAATCTTCTCAGTTTTAATCAGGTTTTTTTTTAATGCATTGATTTGCATGAGTTGTTTTTATATTTTGGATATTAACCCCTTATTTGTCATATCATTGGCAAACATTTTCTCCCATTCCATATGTTGTCTTTTCATTTTGTTGATGGTTTCGTCTCCTGTGCAAAAGCTTTTACATTTTATTAGATTCCAGTTGTTTGTTTTGCTCTTGTTTCCTTTTCCTGAAGAAACAGATTCCCCTAAAATATTGTTTCAGTATATATCAAAGAGTGTTCTGCTATTTTCTCTGTTAAGAGTTTTATGGTTTCCAGTCTTACACTCAAGTCTTTAATCCACTATAGTTTTGTATATGGTGTGAGGAAATATTCTGATTTTATTAATTTACATGTAGCTGTCCAGCAACCACTTATTGAAGAGACTGTCTTTTCTCCATTGTATATTCCTGCCTCCTTTACTATAGATTAAACATATGTGATTTTATTTCTGAGCTATTTTGTTCCATTGATCTATGTCTATTTTTGTTCCAGTACCATAGTGTGTTTCGATTATTGTATCTTTGTGGTATAGTCTGAAGTAAGGAAGCCTGAAACTTCCAGTTTTGTTCTTTTTTCTCAAGATTGCTTTGGCTAGTTGGTATCTTTTGTGGTTTAATATAAACTTTAGGATCATTTGTTTTAGTTCTATTTGATAAGGATTGCATTAAATCTGTAGATTTCTTTGGTAGTATGGACATTTTAACAATATTAATTCTTTGAAGCCATGAACATGGGATGTCTTTCTATGTCTTTGTGTCATCTTCAATTTTGTTCATCAGTAAATTAGAGATTTCAAAATGTAGGTCTTTCACCTATTTGGTTAAATTTATTCCTATGTATTTTGCTCTTTTTAAAAAAATTTTTGTACAATTTTAAATGTCATTGTTTTCTTCCTTTCTGTTTCTTATAGATCATTATTATTATATGGATAAGCAGCAGATTTATGTGTGATAATCTTGTATGCTGAAACTTTCAGTTCAGTTCAGTCACTCAGCCTGGTCCAACTTTTGCCATGGACTGCAGCTAAACAGTCTTCCTTAACCATCACCAACTCCCAGAGCCTGCTCAAATTCATGTCCATACAGAAGGTGATGCCATACAACCATCTCATCCTCTGTCATCCCCTTGTTCTGCCTTCAATCTTTCCCAGCATCAGGGTCCTTTCCAATGAGTCAGTTCTTCACATCAGGTGGCCAAAGTATTGGAGTTTCAGCTTCACCATCAGTCCTCCCAATGAATATTCAGGACTGATTTCCTTTAGGATGGACTGGTTGCGGACTCTCAAGAGTCCATGGCCCAAGGGACTCTCAAGAGTCTTCTCCAACAGCACAGTTCAAAAGCATCAATTCTTCGGTGCTCATCTCTCCTTATAGTCCAACTCTCACATCCATACATGACCACTGGAAAAACCGTAGCCTTGACAAGAAAGATCTTTGTTTGCAAAGTAATGCCTCTACTTTTTAATGTGCTGTCTAGGTTGGTCATAACTTTTCTTCCAAGGAGCAAACATCTTTTAGTTTCATGGCTGAAGTCTCCATCTGCAGTGATTTTAGAGCCCAAGAAAATAAAGTCTGTCACTGTTTCCACTGTTTCCCCATCTATGCCATGAAGTGATGGGACCAGATACCATGATACTTAGTTTTCTGAATGTTGAGCTTTAAACCAGCTTTTTCACTCTCCTCTTTTACTTTCATCAAGAGGCTCTTCAGTTTCTCTTCACTTTCTACAATAAGGGTGGTGTTATTTGCATATCTGAGGTTATCGATATTTCTCCCAGCAATCTTGATTCCAGCTTGTGATTAATCCAGCCTGGCATTTCACATAACGTACTCTTCATACAAATTAAATAAGCAGAGTGACAATATACAGCCTTGACGTACTCCATTCCCAATTTGGAACCAGTCTATTGTTCCATGTGTGGCTTTAACTGTTACTTCTTGATCGGCATACAGATTTCTCATGAGGCAGATAAGGTGGTCTGGTTTTCCCATCTGTTGAATAATATTCCACAGTTTGTTGTGATCCACACAGTCAAAGGCTTTGGCATAGTCAATAAAGCAGAAGTAGATGTTTTTCTGGAATTCTGTTGCTTTTTCTATGATCCAATGAATGTTGACAATTTGATCATTTGATCTCTGGTCTTGAAACTTTACTGAAGTCATTTATTAGTTTTCATCATTTTTTAAAAAAAAATTTTGGTGGAAACCTAAGGGTTTTGTACATAAAGTATCAGGTCATCTATAAATAGTGATGGTTTTATTTATTTCCTTATAGTTTGGTTGTATTTTATTCCTTTTTTTTTTTTTTTTGGTTTTGTCTGATTGCTGTAGGTAGGACTACCAATGCTACGTTAATTAGAGGTGAAGAGTATGAACATCCTTTTCTTTTTCCTGAGAGGTAAGGTTAGAGAGTTCCCTTGTGGCTCAGCTGGTAAAGAATCTGCCTGCAACATGGGAGACCTTGGTTCATTCCCTGGTTTGGAAAGATCCCCTGGAGAAAGGAATGGCTACCCACTCCAGTATTTTGGCCTGGAGAATGACATAGACTGTATTGGCCATGGGGTTGCAAAGAGTTGGACACCACCAAACTTTCACTTTGACTTTCAAGGTTAGAGACAGCCAGAGGTGAGTTAGGGCTGTCCTAGGCTCAGTGGCCAATACCACTGGATTAGGGGCAGGGGTTGGTCCCTGGACTCTGGAAGAAAAGCTCTGAGTTTCTGGCACCTTCACCGCAGAGGAGAGCGATGCTAAAACAAAAGGTGCTAGAGTGGCACCCAGTATGGGCTGGGTATGTGTTTTGGCAGTCTTGGCATGGCACTCCAGACTGCCTCTGCCTCCAAAAGTGAGTCTAATGGATGCTCTTGAGCTGTTCAGTGCAGTGCTGGATCAAACCTGCTCTGTCCCCATAGTTGCTCACATTCCATGTCAATGCTGGCCTTCCCATTAGTGGGGGTTCTCTGCCACAGAGCAGGAGAGGTCAGAGCTGACCCTCATTGTGGACTAGGACAGATGCTGGGGAAGTCACAGGAAACTAGCAAGAGTCCTAGGCTGCCTCAGCTTTTGCTCTGCCTTGTTTCAACATGTGCATGCTCTTCATGAGTACAGTTCCAGTTTCTCACATTATTCTTATCAGTCCCACTGGTCTTCAGAGCAGTCAATGGGGACTCACCCAGTAGCAGACCCTATAGCTCTGCTCTGTGGTTTCAAGGTCTCACTGCCCATGGAGGGCACTCACTCTATGAATCCTCTCTTCTGTGTGCCCTCATAGGAGTGCCTACCCCTACCTGAACTCTTCCCTTCTCTTCCTGTCTGATTCCTTGTGTATCATTCTTACAGCCTTGGTTGTATAACAGTCTTTCTGCCAGATGCCAGTTTGTTTTCAGCAAGAGTTGCTCCAGATATAGATATATTTTTGATATGTTCGTGAGGGAAGGTCAGCTCAATGTCCTCCTAGTCCCCCATCTTGATCTCCTCTCTGTGTTGATCTTCTGTATGACAGCATAGAAGAAACTGTTCAGAAATATTTCTCCCAAAATTCAACTCAATAAATTCATATAAAATGAATTAAGAAAATATTTCCTCTAGGGAATATATTTTTGGAACAGAATTTTTGTCACCCATAACTTAATGCCTGGATGTACTTTCTTAAGCATATTTTTTTTTCCAGTTTTGACAACAATCTAAGTAACATGGCATTTGTGAGTTTCATGAAAGACAAGTTAATATAAAATAATTATGAAAAGAGGAATACCATTGTGAAATACTAGCTAGAATGTGACACATGATACAATTTTCTCTTTGTCTTGAAAATGTTAGTATACTAAGTGTTATTCTCACTCTGGTGATGTGAGAACTGAAGAATCAAATGAAAAATTTTGCATGTACTTACTGTATATCAGACACCATTCTAGATGCTTTTACTTACTCTCTCTGTTAATGCTCATAGCAATGTTAAGTCAGACACTACTAACTTGACATGTTCATAGATAGGAGATGAGGCACAAAGTTTAGGTGACTTCTTTCAGTCACAGATCTAGTAAGTGATGGAGCCAGAATTCATATGCAGGCTTGGGACTTTCAGAAGCCATGTTGTTCTCTGTTGCTGCTGCTGCTAAGTCACTTCAGTCGTGTCCAACTCTGTGTGACCCCACAGATGGCAGCCCACCAGGCTCTGCCATCCCTGGGATTCTCCAGGCAAGAACACTGGAGTGGGTTGCCATTTCCTTTTCCAATGCATGAATGTGAAAAGTGAAAGTGAAGTCGCTCAGTCGTGTCCGACCCTCAGCGACCCCATGGACTGCAGCCTATCAGGCTCCTCCATCCATGGGATTTTCCAGGTATGAGTACTGGAGTGGGGTGCCATTGCCTTCTCCATATTCTCTGTTAGTGAAGCATTAAAATAAACAGTAATCAAGCAATGCAATCAGCTACTGTATTCCATAGTCTAAATAGACACCTATGCCTTTCAACACAGTGATACTTAGAAATGAAATTGGACAAGGGTTGTCATTCTTGACTTCAAGTTATCTAGGGAGATTTGATAACATCTTGCCCATTCTAAAGTCTTTGTAGATTCTTTTAGAAATTCCTGATTTGAGCTTTTTCTTTATATTATCTCTTTGGGTATTTTTTTTTTTATACTAACTGTTGCCTTCTATTCCATGATATATTAGCTTCCTGTGGCTACTATACAAAATTACCACACATTTAGTGGTGTAAAACCATACACCTTTATTATCTTACAGTTTGGAGGGTCAGAAGTCTAATATCATTTTAACTTGGCTAAGCATTCCAGCATTGCCTGTGCTGCATCCCTTCTGGAGGGTCACCAGGTATAATCCCTTTCCTTGTGTTTTCCATCTTGTCCAGGCTGCCTGCATTCCTTGACTCATGGCTTTATTTTTCATTTTCAAAGCCAGCAGTGCAGCATATTCCCATTTTTCTCTCTGACTCTAGCCCTCCTCTTTCCCTCTCACAATGCCTTGTGAATATAATATTTTGGCCCACTGCTATAATTCAGGACCATCTAGCCATTTCAAGATCCTAAGGTTTACTCATATCTGGAAAGTCTCTTCAGCTGTATAGAGTGACTTATCACAGGTTACAGAGATAAGGAAGTTGACATTATAGGACCACTCAGCCCACCAGACCGAATGTTCCTGAGGTGTTTGATCTGTGACATGACTGTTCTTCTCTGACACAAAGCTTGCTGAATGCTAAGTGAGCTTAATAACTCCAGTAACTTCATTTCCAGTCGCTGCTTATTCAGGTCATTCTACTGACTTTAGCCTCCTTGGTTGCTAAGACCCTTCTGGTTGGGAACAACAGGGTTTATAGTAAATATATATATATTACTATATATATATATATATATATATTACTCTGTTGAAGAGAATATTCATTATAAAACCTTTCATTAGTCTCTTTACCAGCTTTACCTAGAATGATAAACCTGACACGTTATTCAATTCATTATATCCGAGAGTTGTAGTTTCTCTAAGTCTTGACACCCCAGCTACAGAATTTGATTTATTTATGAAACCTAAACTTGGTTCTTTAGAATTCCCATGATATGCTTGTTATCAGATGAAATAACAACTCAAGATGACCCTTTGAGGTGGATGCTGCTGTATGCCAAAAGTATTATAAATATTATCTGATTTAATCATCAAAACAGTTTTCTGAATCATATGAATTCTAGCATCTCCTGTGACCCTACTTCCTAACCCTTTTATCACTGTTTTCCTGAGTAGCAACCACTCTGACCTCCTTATGATGCCTCAGATATTCCAGTCATGTTCTCTAGGTAGGGCCTTTTTACTGTTCCCAAGAAGTCATAAGCCTTCCTCCTGTTGTTCAGATCTGATTTCTTTGCCATTCCACCTACAGTAGTCCTCAAAACTCTTTACCCGTCACCATGCTTTTTTTTCCTCAGGACATTGTCCGTAAGGTCATTATGTATTCTTCCACATTCTTTTTGGTTTCTGTCTCCTCCTTTGGTATGCCAGCATATCAGGGATGCAGTAAATTTGTGGCACTGCCTCGTATCACCAGCTTCTGGAATAATGTGTGGCACAAGAGAAACATCTAAGTATTCTACAGACCCCAAAAAACCTGAGGTTTAACAAGTTTAGCCAGCATTTCCAATGTCAGAATCCTTACAAACTCATGTGAAGGTGAAGGTGAAGTCGCTTGGTCGTGTCCAACTCTGCGACCCCATCGACTGTAACCTACTAGGCTTCTCCGTCCATGGGATTCTCCAGGCAGGCATACTGGAGTGGATTGCCATGTCTTTCTCCAAGGGATCTTCCCGACCGAGGGATCGAACCCAGGTCTCCCGCATTGGAGGCAGACGCTTTAACCTCTGAGCCATCTATATCACAACTATTTCCAAAATGTGGTTGACTCTTATTGCCTTAGTTCACTTTGATGTATGTGTACATCCTGAGTCAGACATAAACAAAGATACAATTGGACTAAAATTTTCTCATAAACTTATGTGCCTGTTTCTGGAATATAAAGTATAATTGAGGGCCTGGCTGCCTTCCATTTTGCTTCTTTCTGTTGAATGCTGCTATCTGGCCTTTGCCATGATAGGACCTGATTATTCCCTATACCAGCTAGCCCAAATCCATAGCAGCATCTCCTTTGAGCAAGTGTGTGTAGAGAGAAACAGCCACCCCTCTACAAGAGCTTATTTCTTACTTCTTTAGTGAAGGAAGAGTTTCTCTGTGGCACAATCAGGTGGTGGAGTCTCCAATCGAATATCTTAAATTCATTTTAATATCCCCATCTACTTGAGTCTTCTGAACTTCATATCAATTCTTTTCCAAGTTCCAGTATCTTCTCCTTTTTTACCTGAGGCCATTGAGGAAACTTCCTGGGTCCTCCCAGTAGTGTTTAATGTGGCAGAAAGATTCTAGGATACCCCTTAAATACTCTTGCTTCCTGGTCCCTTGCTCTTGTGTAGTCCCTTCCACTTGAGTTGGGCAGAAACTGATTTGTTTCTACCCAGTAGATTATGCCTAAGGTGATAGAATACCATTTCTGTTATCATGTTAGTTAACATTATAGCACATTCTCCTAGGATACACTCCCTCTCCCTTGTTGACTTAAAGTGAGCAACTATACTGTGAGCTGCCCTATTGAGAGGCAATATGTCAAATAAACTGAGGTGACAGACATGCTGGCTAATATCCAACTGAGAAGGGAGGTCCTCAGTCCAGTAGACCATAGGGAGTGAATTCTACCAACAATGGAATATGCTTGGGAGAGGATCCTTATTCACTCAAAACGTCAGATTAAATTGCAGCCCAAGTTAATACCTTGAATGTAACCTTGTGAGACTCAGAGGCAAAGTGAAGCCCAGACTCCTAAACTACAGAAAAGAGGATTTTAAGAGTGTACCATTACATCTGTTCGGCTGATGGCAATTTGCTACACAGCAATGGTTGATTAACAATAGTTCCTTGCCAAAACACAACATCCTGTGTCCAGAATAGGGCTTCTATGTTAATAAATTCTCCCCTATCCAGACTTACATTCCATACTTCCCCAGTCCAACACCTTCAAGACCCACTCTGCTGGTTTCTGCCAGTACCAACAACCCAAACATTACAGTTCTTTGTGGATGAATGTTATTTTCTCTCAGAGCAGAAGAGGCATTCAGTGCTTGATTTGAGCTGTAGTTTTTGGCCTGCAATCTGAGAGGGAAAGTAGGAAGCATGTTGAAGAGACCAGGCTTCATTTTCGCATGGCCCCTTCCTCAGGTGAGGTCTTCATAGTGTCTCTAGGCATTAGGAGGCTGCTTGCTTATAAACATGCAGAAGGACCTGCTTTTACTAGTCCAGATGGTATGGGAAAGCCTGGGGGTTGGGGTGTAAAGCTATCAGGTATATCTAGTCAAATATCAAGGTCCCACTATCGTCCTGTATATGCAGTCTCATATCCTATCTCATTTGATCTTCTATTGTACTACCTTTACGTGCAAATCTTGAGGCCTCCTCCATTTCACAGAATGCTTTGAGTTGTCAGTTTTTACTTTCTTAAGGCTGTTAAAGCACTAAGCAAAGTCCTTATACTTATCATTGACCCTGTAATACCCAAGAGTTACAGCAGCTAAGTAGGCCAATGCTTCACTGTCACCCATACCTCATCCCGACCTGCCTCTTAATAATCCTGAATCTGCAGGATGTCACAGATTACCTGCTTTGCATCAACAGTGGGGTTCTTAGCAATCCCTCACTTGTGAATGATCTGGTCCAGAATATCATTCCGTGTTTGTTTTCTACCTTATTTGACACTTTTCTGGTATCAAATGTTTTAGCCGGAGTTCCCTCTAGAAAGAACGGAAGGAAGGGGTCTTATATAAAGCAATTTATTATGACCAGTGATCCCACAGAATGGAGGTCTTGCAGAGGCTGAAACTGAGTCAGTCACTGGAGTGGTGTACTAGGATGGTTCCTCCGGGACTTCCTATGAGGCTCTTTAGAAAGTATTTCAGAAACTGTTCAGCTGAAGAATAAAAGAGAATGAATCTTTCTATCAGCTTCCATTATTAATCAGTTGAAGATAAACCCATAGAGTGTTGTCATTTCCATATTTCTGAGCTGCCCACCTAACCTTTGAGTGCCCAGCAGGCCCATAGGTATTCCACCTCATGGAGTTAGAAATCATGTGATAAAGGAAGTGAAAGAGGTTCAGATCATGCTTGAGTGCTTTCAGGGTGAAGCCGGGAATATCTTTGGGTCAAAATGCTTCCATTTCAGAACATTTTTTGACATCATTCTGTTGTGTTTAGTGTCCTACTTTACTGTTGAAAAAGGGGAGTGTAGCCTAGTGTTTCAAGCCTCTATGTAACACATTTTAGTATAGAGATAATTCAAGGAGTCTCTGCCTTTCAATTTTAAATTTCACTACCTTTCCTGGAAGGTAGTGAGCCATATTCATTTGCAATTTCTATTCTTTCTCTGTTTTAATTTTTTAAATCAAGCTAAGTTGTTTCTAGAGTTTTGATTTTCTCCTCTCTAGCCAACAAATTATCATGAAATCAAATTGTCCTCATTTATCATCTACTTGCATTGCTGTAATGTTGTAAGATCATCTGCATTCATAGTAATTATACCAAGCTTTTATTTATGTCACTTTACGGTTTATAGCCATGTCCATTTCCTAATTGGATTGTTTATTTTACTGTTGAGTTTTGAAAATACTTTGTATATTCTGGATAATAGTCCTTTGCCAGACATGTGGTTTATAAGTATTTTGTCCTCATCATTAACTCTTTGTCCTTTTGATAGGTTCTTTTGAAGAGCAAAACATTTTTGGTGAAGTCTAGCTGATGGATTTTTCCCTTTTATGAACCATCTGATGTTGATTTACAATTGTATTTAAATAAGCTGATATGTTTACAGATGAGTTTCTATAATAGAATATAATGAACATATAAGCGAGAGGAGACTATAGATGGGTGAGCCATGGGGAAGAAAGTGAGGTCAGATCCAGAACATGGTTAGAGAAATCGACCACTGGCAGGTGAAATAGAATAGGTGAAGTCAGTTTTAAGGAAAATATGTTGTTATCAATTACAGGAAGAGACAAGCTGAGAGAATTGCAGCCTTATTGCCATTGTTTTACTTGAATTAAAATCTTTGATCTGGATATGAAAAAGGCAAAAGTGGTCACTTTGAAGTATGATACTGGCTTGAACTAAATACCAAGAGCAATATTCAAGAGTCCTGCTTCTGAGCACTTGAGAAGCACAGGCACTCTCCCTGAGGTCAGGGCTTGGCCTCTCAAAATTATCAGCAGACCTATTTTATTAGATTACTTTAGGAAATAAAACTAATGAGTTTAAATATTTTAAAAGAATCTTGAACTTGTCTATTCCTCCCAGGCCCTAATACTCCTTTGTCTTAAATCTTGTACTGGAGTTTGAGACCCTTACTTCAGGCCACGGATATTTTGTGGCTCCATTGACTGGCAGTAATTGGGAACTTCTAGTTTAGCTATTCTCTTTTCCTGACACTGCTGTGAACTGAAGTAAGCTTTCACTTTAGCCAATTCATAAGGAAAGTGATGTTTAGGTATCTTATTCAGACCCTGTTAGTTCCGACTGGCTACAAACACTATACTCTTTCTAATATTTCCACCCCACCAGCTGTTGTCCATAGAAGGCATTGCTATTTTCCTGGTTATTTTAAGAGAGTGCATTTGTGTTTAACAATTCAAGCTGTCATGTATATATTTTTGTCACCAAATTTGTTCACTATCAATAGAACATATAGGCTTTATTAGAAAATAAGACACACATATTAAGTGTGTGGACAAAGCAAATGTCCACATTCTTTGTTAGATCCAAACTGTTATGAAAATAGCAAAGTGGCAGATGGGGACTATTATAGACCTTATGATTGAAGAATGAGTCAGGAAAGCATTTGTCAAAAGCCCATAGTGTTTGATGGGAAGGAGATTAACTGGCAGAAACATATATGCAATATTACTCTGTAGCTTTGAAGAATGTCCTTTTCCCTAAAGCAGTGAGTATGAATCCTAAAGATATCAAAAATATTTCAGGATGTTGCTCTTCTGAATTACATTTACCAAATATTTTTTGAAATATAAGAGGTCATTTATTTGTTATAACTGCATCGAATGTTCCTACAAGTAACAACTGAGCATTGGTTGGCTATTTAGATAAATTCAAGGCAAGAATGTGAAGTATATTTCCAACTTCCAGTGGACAGTATCAGAAGTTGTAGTGTCTAGTATCTGACCAAATTTAACTCTGAGAAATTCTTAAAATTTCAGGGTGGGCAAATTATATGAAAAGGACTGAAAGGGTTCCTGCTGCAAGTTAGAATTTGAACTGAGTAAAATTTTAGCATTAATATCATTCCTTACATACTTAACAGTACAGGGATTTTTAATGCTTAAAAACAGACAGTGATGTTTGCATTTTAAGACATACGGAAAAGTACTTCAATTCTTTATACAATTTCTAATCTAGATGGTTCCTTATTATGTACTTTTATCTTCCTTGGAGATGTATAAGGAAAAATGTGTACCTGTCAGGAGAAATGTCCTGATGTTACCTAGACAACTGTGATTGTATATCATTGTGAATCAGAGGTTTCTACTCCATTATTAGTAGTCAGTGATAGAGAAATTTATTGTCTTAGATACATTTTATTTTTTAATAAAACATACTCAACCATACAATGATGAATTCAACAAATACTCTGTGTTAAGTTGAAGAGAGTATGTATGTATGTTATGTACATATGTGTATGTATTTATATATATATATAAAGAGAGGGAGAGAGAGAGAAAGAAAGAGAGCTTCCCTGGTAGCTCAGTAGTAAAGAATCTGCCTGTAATGCTGGAGATCCAGGTTTGATCCCTGGGTCAGAAAGATACCCTGGAGGAGGAAATGGCAACCCACTCCAGTATTCTTGTCCAGAGAATTCCATGGACAGAGGAGTCTGGTGGGCTACAGTCTATGGGGTCTCAAAGAGTTGGACATGACTGAGTGATTAACACTTTCGCTTTCATTCATATATAATATACAGTATATGAAAAGTACTTTAACAAGAATGGGAATTTTTTTAAGCCATAGAATTTTGAGGAGTCTAAGTGACTTATCTTTAGAAAAACAGGTAATTATTTTCAGGATCTGAAAAAGATGGAAGAAGTAAGGTACAGCAAAAATGATATGGGAAGAGCACAACATAGGTACATCTAAGACGTGAGCAAAGATTCCACGGGTACTTCATGGGCTCTTGTGTGCTCACGTGTGTCTCTGAAACAAGTCCACTTTTTGATTTCATAAATTAAATCCAGGAAACTAGCAGATGGTAGAAGGACCAACAGCCAAAATCACCTCATATTCCCCCATTATTTCTCTGTAGTTTATAAGCTGGCTTCACAACACATAATAAAAAATAAAGCACTAGAATAAAAATTACTCCAAGAATAACTATGAATTGGCAACACTCATAAATGGGAATCACACTCATTTGAGGATATGTATTAACATAAGTTCAGATTAACAATTTTTAGTGCAGAAAATCTTAAATTGTAAGGCCTTATTGGAAAGTGAGATTTAGGGCATGGGTTCTACATTTAAAAATTAATAAATGAATGATCCATACATTCATCCAGCTCCTCCTGTCATGTTCATTTTTAAATTCATCATTTTTTCTGAATATTTTTTTTGCCACTGCATCTACCATCTCGTCTATTATTGTCTTCCTGCACCCTTTCTTTTATTTTTCATCCATTTATTTATTTTTCAAAACCATTCAAATGGGTTAATTTTGAAGTAATTTTAAAATGACTTCAAAAATAATACCATCACCCTCATATCTACTTGGAGCTTATTATGTAAGTGAAAATCTCCAGAACTGTCTTTGATTCCTCATTCTCTCTTATGTTCCGTATTCAGCTGATTAGCAACTCATGACATGCATGCCTCCTAAATTTATCTCACATTTGTCCATTTCTCTCCGTCTGCAATGCCAACCCATAAAGCTCAGCTCATCCATGTGATGACCTCCTGCAGTAGACTTCTCCTCCTACTCTTGTTTCCCTCCAATCTGTTTTTCACAAGGCAGTCAGAGTAATCTTAAAAATAATGAACTAGCTTACACTAGCACTTTTTAAACTCAGTGTGTGCTTCCCTCTATATTTCTGATAACATTAAATTCCTGTTCATTGCATTCAAGGTCTTGATCATCTGGTTTCTTCTGGTATCTTTCAGTTCAGTTCAGTTGCTCAGTCGTGTCTGACTCTGCGACCCTATAAACTGCAGCACGCTAAGCTTCCCTGTCCTTAACCAACTCCTGGAGCTTTCTCAAAGTCACGTCCATCAAGTTGGTGATGCCATCCACAGTCTCATCCTCTGTTGTCCCCTTCTCCTCTTGCCTTCAATTTTTCTCAGAATCAGGGTCTTTTCCAATGAGTCAGTTCTTTGCATCAGGTGACCAAAGTACTGGAGCTTCAGCTTCAGTATCAATCATTCCATTGAAAATTCAGGCCTGACTTCCTTTAGGATTGAATGGTTTGATCTCCTTGCAGTCCAAGGGACTCTCAAGAGCCTTCTCCAACACCACAGTTCAAAAACATCAAGTCTTCAGTTCTCAGCCTTCTTTATGATCCAACTCTCACATCCATACATGACCACTGGAAAAACCATAGCCTTGACCAGACAGATCTTTATTGGCAAATCAATGTCTCTGCTTTTTAATATGCTATTTGTCTTAGTTTTTCTTCCAAGGAGCAAGTGTCTTTTAATTTCACAGCTGCAGTCACAATCTGCAGTAATTTTGGA
Organism: Capra hircus; assembly: GCF_001704415.2. NCBI lineage: Eukaryota > Metazoa > Chordata > Mammalia > Artiodactyla > Bovidae > Capra > Capra hircus. Next base: position 74,401,741 of record NC_030814.1, read on the forward strand.
GCCCAAGAAAATAAAGTCTGTCACTCTTTCCATTGTTTCCCCATCTATTTGCCATAAAGGGATGGGACCAGATGCCATGCTCTTATTTTTTTGATTGTTTACTGTTGAGTTTTAAACCAGCTTTATCACTCTCCTCTTTCACTTTCATCATGAAGCTCTTCAGTTCCTCTTCACTTTCTTCCATAAGGGTGGTGTCATCTGTGTATCTGAGGCTGTAGATATTTCTACTGGCAATTACGATTCCAGCTTGTGCTTGATCCAGCCCAGCATTTCATATGATGTACTCTGCATATAAGTTAAATAAACAGAGTATCAATATACAGCCTTGACGCACTCCTTTACCAATTTGGAACCAATCTGTTGTTTTATGCCTGGTTCTACTGCTGTTTCTTGTCCTGCATACAGACTTCTCAGGAGGCAGGTAAGGTGGTCTGGTATTCCCATCTCTTGAAGAATTTTCCAGAGTCTTTTGTGATCCACACAGTCAAAGGCTTTGGCATAGTCAGTAAAGCAGAAGTAGATGTTTTCTGGAATTATCTTGCTTTTTCTATGATCCAATGGATGTTGGCTATTTGATGTCTGGTTTCTCTGCCTTTTCTAAATCTAACTTGAACATCTGGACATTCTTGGTTCATGTACTATTGAAGCCTTGCTTGGAGGATTTTGAGCATTACTCCGCTAACATATGAGATGAGTACAATTGTACTGTAGTTTTAACATTCTTTGGCATTGCCTTTCTTTGGGATTGAAATGAATCCCAAATCTGGCATCTCTAATCAGATCTTGTTTCATTTTCTTCTACTTCTATACATCAGGCACACATGCATCATTTTATTTCTATAGCCCATAAAGTTTCTAGAGGGAGGAGGCCTTGTTTAGTTTCTGTCTTTATTTCCCACTGGGTTAAGGAAACTATCTTAAACCCTAGAGATAAAGATATAGTGTATACTCAGTGAATGAATGGCTGTTCCTTAGTCAGGGAAAACAGATGTTTGAACTTGAACCCTCTTTGACTATATTCTCTGTCGAGAACTAAAATTTGTACATAATAAAAACTGGGACTTATCTCAGAATACTCTTCAAAATAGTATAGAAATAAAAGATGAGCAACTTAGATAATAGTATAGATCCTGAGTTTTTAACATCAGTATAATAGGAGTTTTAGAATAAAATAGAGAATTTAAAAGAGAAAGAAATACAGCAATAAAATAGGGAAAGTAAGCTCTCAGATTTGAAGAAAAATAGAAGTCTTCAAACTGAGAGACTCACCAAAAGTCATATAGGATGACTGTAGAAAGACAGGGTGAGATACACTGTCATGAAATTTCAGAAACCTGAGGATAAACAGAAAAATCCTAAATGAATTCACATAGGAAAAACACACAAGTAATCAAAATTTAAATCCAGATTTTTCTGAAAGAGGGAAAGCATGATATTAAATCAGAATTTTTGATAGCAATATTGATTTCAATAACACATTGAAATGTTATTGTCAAATTTATGCTGAATAATGTTTTGAACCAGAATTGATATACTTGAACACATTATATTCCTGTGGAAAGACAAAAAGAGAGAAAATTTAGACAAGCAATGGTTCAGTTTTACCCCCCTCAGTCTCTGAAAAATATGGTTTGAGGATGTATTTCAGTAATGGTAGAAAAAAAAATACAAGATAGAGAAATGTGATTTAACAAACACAAGAAAACTAACTAAAATAATAACACTTCTGTTTACTTCTAACTAATTTTTGATGCCTAAAGTAAAAAGAATAAAAAGAAATAAAAGTCTCAGTTAATTTTAACATGAAATGGGGAGGGAGTTTCTTGATTTGTTTTAGAAATAAAGTTAGGGGATATATCATAATGTAAGAAATTATTTAAAATATTTCACTATCTTGAAATGCTTTAGATAGTGAAATATTATATGAATCTTTTTAATAATGAGATTGAATTTATTTATAATATGAGTAATGTTTAAAAAATCAATTATTTTGGAACTACAGAAAACATAAACTGGTAACAAGCGAAAAGGCTACATGGTCAGATAACATGGAGACATAAGGTGTGATCCTCCAACTTTCCAGAAAAATTATTCCCAGTGAAATAATGCAAAGGTATCCAAGACATGAAGCTGAATTTTCTTAACCTTTGTTTTCATTATATTTGAACTTGACAGGCAGGAAGTAAAGGAGGGTGTGAGAATCACCTAGTACTTTAAGTAGGAATAATCCATGCATGACTTTATTAAAAAACCCAGTCCAGTAAAATGCATAGAAAAGAAAAAAACAGCTAAGGTCCCAAAGAACTTCATATTAAATGTTCACCACTTGTGCTGAATCTTCCCAGTCAGTTTTGAAGTATATTTAGTAAACATTGTATCATTGTATTTCATAAATCATCCTCTCTGGTTGCATGGAGTTTTTTTAAGATAAGGGAAAGAGCACAAAATAGAATCAGCTTAAAGAAATTAGAATTTTGCAAAGCTCTTGAGGCCAAAAAAATTGATGGAGGATTTAATTTTTCATATTAATGATTCTACTGATAATCATGATATGAACGATGAAGCAAAATCGTTCCCTTTGAAATGTAAATAATGATAAGAGCTTTAAAGTGTATAGCAATATGCTATTATGTCTCAATATGCAGTAAGACAAATTTGCTTTGGACCTTCAAATGCATTTATGAGACACAGAATGTGAAAACCAGCATATGTTTCCATATTGTAGCATTTTGGGTGTATCCTGTTTGATTCACAAAGATTTTCCCGTACTTTGAGTTTCCTTTGAAATGGGATTTCATAATGACAATTCACTTTTAGATTTAATTATGTCCTAGATACTCTATTTCTTTTTGAAAATGTTCCCTAAGGACCTACTGTGTGAGGTATTCTTTGCAGCTGCAGTAAGAAATATAAGCGTGGATAAATAATCTTCCTCCAAACTTAGAGGGAAAACCAACCAACCAAATAAAAGCTTGCAACTCGAGGTAGGGTGAATATTATATTTTTGCTCCCTCCCTGTAGGATGTGTCCTTTCACAGAGAGACACATAGAATTAGAAACAGTCATTTCCTAGTCAGACCAACAATCTGCTCACTATAGTTTTAGTTTGAAACTCATCACTGAATGTTTGCGATAATTATTGTGTTGTTGTGTGTTGTTGTTCAGCCAGTCATGTCTGACTCTTTGTGACCCCATGGACTGCAACACACCAGGCTTCCCTGTCCCTGTCCTTCACTATCTCCCGTAGTTTGTTCAAACTCATGTTCATTAGGTCAGTGATGCCACCCAACTATCTCATCCTCTATCACTCCCTTCTTCTCCCTCAATCTTGCCCAGAATCAAGGTCTTTCCCAATGAGTCAGCTCTTCACCTCATTGTGAAAATACTCGTAATCTAATAGTCTATGATTTATATGTGCATGCGTGGTAAGTCACTTCAGTCGTGTCCCACTCTTTGCGACCCCATGGACTGTAGCCCACCAGGCTCCTCTGTCCATGGGATTCTCCAGGCTAGAATACTGGAGTGCGTTGCCATTCCCTTCTCCAACGGATTTTCCTGACCCAAGGACTGAACCCATGTCTCTTACGTCTCCTGCAGCTGCAGGCAGGTTTTTTTTTTTTTTTTTTTTTTTTTTTTTTTACCACCAATGGCACCTATGGTTTATACAGAGAATCTTACAAGAATTTAAAATAAGACATGGAGAAATGAAATACCAAACCAAGAAATCATGAAAGAAGTTTCAAAGAATAATTAGATCTCTTTGGCCATTTTCTTAACTAGGCAGAACAATTTAGTCGGTACTCAAAACTCTGGCATTTATTAATTTATCTGATATGTGAGCAAAACCTTGAGGGTGCTGTTAAAAAAATCCTTGTCTGTATCCATCTTCTGGATGGTCCTCCATAAGTGGATCTCAGTGTCCCATTCCACTGTTTCCCACTATGGAGACTGAGGAGGTTACGAATGGGATTTGACCCATATTGGACAGAGATGGAGAAGCTCTATGCTGGGAGCTGACTGTGGCTTAGATCATGAACTCCTTATTGCAAAATTCAGACTTAAATTGAAGAAAGTATGGAAAAGCACTAAACCACTCAAGTATGACCTGAATCAAATCCCTTGCAACTATACAGTAGAAGTGACACATAGATTCCAGGGATTAGATCTGATAGACAGAGAGCCTGAAGAACTATGGATGGAGGTTCATGACACTGTACAGGAGGCAGATATCAAGACCATCCCCAAGAAAAAGAATGAAAAAAGGCAAAATGGTTGTCTTAGGAGGCCTTACAAATAGCTGAGAAAAGAAGAGAAGCAAAAGGCAAAGGAGAAAAGGAAAGATATATCCATTTGAATGCAGAGTTTCAAAGAATACCAAGGAGAGATAAGAAAGCCTTCCTCAATGATCAACACAAATAAATAGAGGAAAATAATGGAATGGGAAAGACTAGAGATATCTTCCAGAAAATTAGGGATACCAAGGGAATATTTCATGCACAGATGGGCACCATAAAGGACAGAAATGGAATGGACCTAACAGAGGCAGAAAATACCAAGAACAGGTAGCAAGAATACACAGAAAAACTATACAATAAAAGATCTTCATGACCCAGATAATCACAATGTTGTGATCACTCACCTAGTGCCAGACATCCTGATGCGAAGTCAAGTGAGTCTTAGGAAGCATCACTATGAACAAAGCTAGTGGAGGTAATGGAGTTCCTGTTGAGCTATTTCAAATCCTAAAAGATGATGCTGTGAAAGTGCTGCACTCAATATGCTGGCAAATTTGGAAAACAGCAGTGGCCAAAGGACTGGAAAAGGTCTGTTTTCATTCCAATCCCAAACAAAGGCAATGCCAGAGAATGTTCAAACTACTGCACAATTTCACACATCTCACACACTAGCAAATTAATGCTCCAAATTCTCCAAGCCAGGCTTCAACAGTACGTGAACCAAGAACTTCCGGATGTTCAAGCTGGATTTATAAAAGGCAGAGGAACCAGAGACCAAATTGCCAACATTCATTGGATCATCAAAAAGCAAGAGAGTTTTAGAAAAACATCTACCTCTGCTTTTTAACTACATCAAAGCCTTTGACTGTGTGCACAGGGCTGGAAGAAGCACAAGCTGGAATCAAGATTTCTGGGAGAAATATCAATAACCTCAGATATGCAGATGTCACCACCTTTATTGCAGAAAGCAAAGAACTAAAGAGACTCTTGATGAAAGTTAAAGAGGAGAGTGAAAAAGTTGGCTTAAAATTCAACATTCAGAAAACTGAGATTATGGCATCCGGTCCCATCACTTCATGGCAAATAGATGGAGAAACTGTGACAGACTTTATTTTCTGGGGCTCCAAAATTACTGCAGATAGTGATTGCAGCCATGAAATTAAAAGATGCTTGCTCCTTGGAAGAAAAACTATGACTGAGCTAGACAGCATATTAAAAAGAACAGACATTACTTTGCCAAAATGTTCCATCTAGTCAAGATTATGTTTTTTCCAGTAGTCATGTATAGATGTGAGAGTTGGCATATAAAGAAAGCTGAGTGCCAAATAATTGATGCTTTTGAACTGTGGTGTTGGAGAAGACTCTTGAGTGTCCCTTGGACTGCAAGGAGATGAAACCAATCTATCCTAAAGGAAATCAGTCCTGAATATTCATTGGAAGGACTGATGATGAAACTGAAACTCCGGTACTTTGGTCACCTGATGCAAAGAAACGACTCATTGGAAAAGACCCTGATGCTGTGAAAGGTTGAAGGCAGGAGGAGAAGGGGATGACAGCGGATAAGATGGTTGGATTGCATCACTGACTCGATGGACATGAGTTTGAGCAAGCCTTAGGAGGTGATGTTGGACGGGGAAGCCTGGTGTGCTGCAGTCCACGGAGCTGCAAAGAGTTGGACACAACTGAACAACTGAATTGAAGTCAAGTGATCTGAGACTAAGGAACTATCACATGGCTCAGGGAATGAGCTCTGCTATTCCTGTACACTCAGTAATAACTGGTTGAACTAATCCGATCATATTTTTCTTGGGGACTTTAAATGTGAAATATACAAGGTACTGAATTTAGTAAAACAGCATGTAGAGAGAGTACAATGAGCACAAGCCTTGAGAAATCAAGTATCACAATAAAGGAGAAAGTAAAGCAAAGATTCACTAGGGAGATGGTTGGCAGGCACAAAAGAAAGAATAGCTGAGTAACCACATGGATTAAAAGCTAAGGAATGAAGAAGTGTCAGGTGATTCTCTTGGGGATTAAGCAGCTGCAGTTGAAGTTAGAGGGTTTACTCTCAGATGTTCTAAATGCTGTGAGGCCCACTAGCAAGATGGTTGATAATCCCCACAGTCTTCCCTACCTCCTGTAAAATCTTGTAGTGTCTCCCCAAGATACAGCTTTGCTAACTAAGGAAGTCTGAAAGGCCTCTGTCCCTAACTACACAAAGGACTTTTCCCATGTAACATAGCTGGCCTGGAACAAGATAGGGAGAACTGACCCTATGGATTTTCACAGTCAAGTCACTCCAGGCCTCTTTTCTCTGCCAAATATGATAATTGAAGGATTTAGGGAGGGTTGCTTCACAGAAGGAATATTTTTATTAATAGAACCCAAGATATAACATTGGCACCAATAGCTCACATGTCATGTTTTCTATAGCATCATCCTATCAACGCTACCCTAGTGAAATGACAGCCCTGGGCACCACCATCATGATAGATGATGGTCATAATTCCATTCAAAGTTACCTTCTAGTTCATAAATGTTGTAGATAAAATCAACCTATATGAAAGGTTACAGAACTAATAAAACACACGTTCTCCACCAAGAAATAATGTTTTCCTTGGGAAAAAAATGCTTGAAAAGCCATCCTTCATGGTCTGCTTTACCCTTTGTTTCAAAGTGTATGTTCCCAATCCAAACTTCCCAGATGAAGCAATTTTGGTTTGTTTTAAATGAACCTATGTATTTTCTTATCTTTCACATTACTTAATACATCTCAAAAAAATCTCTTAGCATCTTTATGTACCAAGAAAATAAAAACACCTAACAGGTGAAATTTCATTCACTCAGGTCATTTCATTCTGAAATGATACTGATTATTATTATCTGAAAAAGAGGGACAGAGTCAATGCAGGAAATGCTGACCTAAAATTATGTAATAATTTGTCCATTCTCAACAGTAGTTTTGAAAGAATTATTAAGGAAATGTATTATCAGCTGGGAGAACATAAAGTGGACACTAAAAGCATGTCAAAAAAGCAGGTCATAGGACTTCTTTCAGACTAGGAAATTTTAAACATGCTACATTACAAAATACATCAAAGTAGAAAGCTCAGTTCAGTCACTCAGTCGTGTCCGATGCTTTGTGACCCCATGGACTACAGCACACCACCTTCCCTGTCCATCCCCGGAGCCTGCTCAAACTCATGTCCATAGAGTTGGTGAGTGCCATCCAGCCATCTCATCCTCTGTTGTCCCCTTCTCCTCCCACCTTCAAACGTTCCCAGCATCAGGGTCTTTTCCAATGAGTCAGTTCTTTGCATCAGGTGGCCTAAATTTCAGTTTCAGCATCAGTCCTTCCAATGAATATTCAGGACTGATTTCCTTTAGGATTGACTGGTTTGATTCCCTTGTAGTTCAAGGGACTCTCAAGAGTTTTCTCCAACACTACAGTTCAAAAGCATGAATTCTTTGGTACTCAGCTTTCTTTATAGTCCAACTCTCCCATCCATACATGACTACTGGAAAAACCATAGCTTTGAGTAGACAGACCTGTGTTGGCAATGTAGTGTCTGTTCTTTTTAATATGCTGTCTAGCTTGGTCATGGCTTTTCTTCTGAGGAGCAAGCGTCTTTTAATTTCATGCCTGCAGTCAGAATCTGCACTGATTTTGGAGCACAAAAAAACTATGTCTCTCACCTTTTCTATTGTTACCAAAGTAGCAAAGTCATGATTATTTTCATGGATGCCAACAGTTATTGATAATCATTGATGACAATATTTCTAGGAAAAAGGATTATAATAGTTATTTTTAAATGACACTAAATGTAAATCATAAGTAAAGAAAGCTTTCATATATGCTATGTAAGAAAGCATTTTATAACTATGCTGTAGTGGAAAATGTTATAACTGCACAGAAGAGAAAAATAAATTAATAGAGTAAAGGTTACAGGAGTAGATCCAAATGTATATGCAGTTGTATATACATGTGTATACTTGTGTATACATGACAAGTGTGCATGCTCAGTCACTAAGACATGTCTGACTCTTTGCAACCCCATGGACTTTAGCCCACCAGGCTCCTCTGTCCATGGGATTTTCAAGGCAAGAATACTAGAGTGGGTTGCCATTTCCTTCTCCAGGTAATCTTCCCAACCCAGGGATTGAACCCAAATATCCTGTATCTCCTACATTGGCAGGCATATCCTTTACCAGTGAGCCATCTGGAAAGCCTATTATATATGACACAGATGTTACTAAAATAATTTAGATAATGGTGGTAGTGGCATGATTTATTATCCATATGGAAACCTCTGGACTTACACATTGATTAACTTGCAATAATGCATTTAGATGGATTGGATCAAAATATAAAAATAAATGTAAATAAAAATGATTTAAAGCATACGTTTTGAGGAATGGTTTTTAAGAGAGCATTCAGAAGACAAAGCATAATATATGTACTCATTTGTTTTTTATTTATTCATCATTTAACTGGAGGATAATTGCTTTACAAAATTTTGCTGTTTTCTGTCAAATATCAGGATGAATCAACCATAGGTATATGCCCCTCCCTCTTGAACCTCCCTTCTATTTCCTCCCCTGATCCACCCCTCTTGGATGTTACAGAGCCCCTGTTTGAGTTCCCTGAGTCATAGAAGCAAATTCCCTTTGGCTATCTTGCATATGGTAGTGTAAGTTTCCATGTTACTCCATCCATACATCTCACCTTTGCCTTCCCCTCTCCCCACCTGCCATGTTCATAGAATGTTCTCTATGTCTGTTTCTCCATTGCTACCCTCCAAATAAATTCATCAGTACCATCTTTCTAGATTCCACATGTATGTGTTAGTATGTGATATTTATCTTTCTCTTTCTGACTTACTTCACTCTGTAACTAATAAGCTCTAGATTCATCCCATTCATTAGAACTGACTCAAATACATTCCTTTTTATGGCTGAGTGGTATTCCATCGTATGTATGTACCACAGCTTCTTATCCATTCATCTGTCAATGGACATTCACTTTGCTTGCAGGTTCTAGCTATTGTGAATAGTGCTGCAGTGAATATTGGGGCACATGTGGACAGGGAGGCCTGGCGTGCTGCGATTCATGGGGTCGCAAAGAGTCAGACACGACTGAACTGACTGACTGAAATGATATCTTTTTCAATTTTGATTTCCTCAGCATTTATGTCTAGTAGTGAGTTTGCTGGGTCATTTGGTTTTATTCATAGTTTTCTGAGAAATCTCCAAATCATTTTCCATAGTTGCTGTATTGATTTACATTCCCACCAACAGTGCAAGAGCATTCCCTTTTCTCCACAACATCTCCAGCATTTATTGTTTGTAGACTTTTTGATGATGGCCATTCTGACTGGTGTGAAATGATATCTCATTGTAATTTTGATTTGCATTTCTCTAATAATGAGCAATGTTGAGCATCTTTTCATGTGTTTGTTAGCCATCTGTATGTCTTCTTTGGAGAAATGTCTGTTTAGGTCTTTTTCCCACTTTTTGATTGGGTTGTTTGTTTTTCTGGTATTGAATTGTATAAGCTGTTTGTATATTTTAGAAATTAATCTTTTGTCAGTGTTTCATTTGTTTTTTAAAATAATTTTATTTACTTATTTTTGGCTGTGCTGGGTCTTCACATCTTTATGCAGACTGCCAGGCTCTTCAGTCCATGGAATTCTCTAGGCAAGAATACTGGAGTAGATTGCCATTCCCTTCTCCAAGGTATCTTCCCAACCCAGGGATCGAACCTGGGTCTCCCACATTGTAGGCAGATACTTTACCATTTGAGCCAGGAGAGAAGCCTGTTGCTGAGTAATCTTTTCTCTAGTTGCAACAAGCAGGGGCTACTCTCTAGTTGTGGAGCACAGGCTCTAGGGTGTGCTGGCTTCAGTAGTTGACGCTCCCAGTCTCTAGACCAAAGGCTCAACAGTTACAGCTCATGGGCTTAGTTGCTCTGCAGTGTGTGGGATCTTCCTGGATCAGGGATCAAACCCATGTTGCCTGCATTGGCAGGTGTTGGGTTTTTTTAGCCACTGAGCCACTAAGGAAGCCAAACGAATAGAGTAATTTCAGTTAGTGGTACCTGCTGAAAAAGATAGCAACGTTGGACTGTATTGTAGGATAAGAATGGAATGAGCTGCTACTTTAGATAATATGGCCAGAGAAACCTCTCTGTGGAGATGGCATTTGAGCATGGACCTAAGGGAAAACCATATAACAATCTATAAAAGGGCATTCCAGAAAGAGAAAATAAGGCTAAAGTCTCTGCGAATGCAATAAGCATGACATGTTAAAGAACTGAAAGCCGCCTAACATGCTAAGCAAGAATGTAGTGAGTGAGGAGGAAATTGGTAAAAGAGCCAGGAGAGGTAGCCAAGGGTGACATCATTTAGGTTCTAGTTGGTCTGGTAAGTGATTTGAATTTTATTTGAAGTGCAGTGGGAAGCTATCAGAATTGGTAGTCTAAATAAATTATTCTAATTTTGATTTTAAAATGTTATTATATTACTCTGTTGTTTATAGGATGCATAGTATGAGACAAAAATGGATAAAGGGAAGAAAATTTTATTAAATATTACACTAATAAGTAACAGCTGATGGTGCTTCAGGCCAAAAGAGTAATAATAGGTACTGAGAGAAGCAGATAGACACAGGACATATTTTAGAGTTAGATGACCAGAATTGGCTGAAAGACTCAAGAGAGCCTTAAGGATGAAGGAAAGAGAGGAAAGAAAAATAATGCCTAGGTATTTTGGCTTGAGTGACTGAGTGACTAAGGATGCCTATAAACTACTGAGATGGGGAGGGATATAGGGCTGGCAAGGGTTGCAGCATGCATGGCCGAATTCTCTTCTGGACATGTTAGTTTCAAATGGTATTTGATCTCCACGTGAAGACGTTTAGCAAGCAGTTACATATATTGGTCTGGAACTCAAGGTGGAGGTCAGGGCTGGAGACACTTGTGAAACATCTGCGTAAAAATAACTAGAGCCACAAGACTAGATGAATTCACTAAGGAAGAATGCGCAGATACATAGGAGGTCATAGGATACACGTCCTACAAAAAAATTAAAGTGTGCATAGAAAACATGGAAACATTGAGGCTTGAAGGTTAACTGAAAAAATATGTTCAGTGTAATCAAGCCAAGGGTTAATATGTCCAATTTTTGAAGAGCTATTACAAATCAATAAAGAAAAAAATTAACAGGCCAAAAACAAATGGATAAAGGATAAAAACGGATATTTCATAGAAGAGAAAAATAAAATTGGCCAGTACATTCATGAACAGATGGTCAGCCTCACCAGCAATTAGGGAAATAAAAGTTATAAAAATTGATAGCATTTTTATAATTCATAAGATATGAAAATTAAGGAGTATATTAAGTTCCTCACTGGTAAAGATTTCTTGAAATGGATACTCATAGATTGCCTTCGTGAAAATGAATTTTTATAAAATTTTGAGAAATAAAATTGGCCTCATCTAAAAATTAAATGTACAAATATCCCAGCTTAGCAATTTTTAATTTTGAGACTCTATTTTAAGTATTTAAGGACATGTTCTTCAAGAAACTGATTATATATTTTTATAGATTATATATTTTTTCAGATTAGAAAATAAATTGAATGTTCATATAAAGGAGCAAAATATACTCATACGGTGGAATAATATGGTCTGATAAAATATGTATAGAGATATTCAAGAAATCTATTTTTGTAAAAAGAAAATTGGTGTCTGCATATATGTGTGTATATATATATACACACACGTATATATATATACATGTATATACACACATGTATATACACAGACATGTATATACACAGACATGTATATACATGTATATATACACACATTTATGAGCATATGAATTTTGCTAAAAATACTGTCATCAAATAGTCACATTTATTTTAATCTGAAAAGTCTGGGGTTGTAGGTAGGTAGGGTTATTTTATTTTTATCTCGTATTTTGTATTTCTTAAAAATTTTTTATTGAAATATAGCTTTTTTACAATAATATTAGTTTAAGGTATGCAAAATTATGGTTCAATTTTATAGACTTTATATCAAAGTTATTAAACAATAGTAGATCTCTGTGTGCTATGCAATATATTCTTGCTGCTCGTCCATTTTATACATAGCAGTTTGTATCTCTCAGTCTCCTACCCTTAACTTGCCCCTCCCCCTTCCTTCTCCCTCTGGTAATAGCTGGTTTGTTTTTTATATCTTTGAGTCTATTCCTTTTTTGTTTTATTTACAAGTTTATTTTGTTTTTGAGAGTCCACATCTCTGACCTATTTCACTGAGCACAATATTCTGTAGCTCCATCCAAATTGCAGCAAATGGCAGATTTTCATCTCTCATGACCAAGTAACATTCTATTGTCTGTGTGTGTGTGTGTGAATATATTGTATCTTCTTTATCCATTTGTCTGTTGATGGCCACTTGGGTCGCTTCCATTGTCTTGGCTACTGTAAATTGTGCTGCTGTAAAAATTAGGGTTGATACATCTTTTCAAAATAGTGTTTCTTATTTGGCAGTATATCCAGAAGTGGAATTGGTGATCATTTGGTAGGTGTGTTTTTAAGTTTTTGAAGAACCTCCTTACTGTTTTCCATAGTGGCTGTACCCATTTACATTTCCTTCAGCAGTATATAAGGATCATTTTTTCTGCACATCCTCTCCAACATTTGTTATTTTTAGCATTTTCGATGATAGGCATGGTAACAGATGTGAGGTGATATCGTACCGTGGTTTGATTTACATTTCTCTGATGGTTAGAGATGATGAGCGTCCTGCCACATGCCTGTTGGCCATCTGTATACCTTCTTTGGAAAAATGTCTACTCAGATTTTCTGTTCCATTTTTAATTCGGTTGTTTGGTTTTTTGATATTGAATTGTCTTGTGTACACATGGGCCCTATGAGAAAACTCAAGGGCTTGAACACTAGTATTTTAATGTGCAATCTGTCCTAAAAGGAGTGTGAAAAAAAGTCTTGTAAAGAGTTAGGGCACTTGCTGCATAGACCAATGGGCCATCCTAATGGCAGTAACTTACAGTGACATCAGATACTATTGAATTCTAATCAATCAGTCTATCAATGAATTCTTTCCAGACTTCAAAAGAACAATTCAACACAAATACCAGGCTCACTGCAAATATATTTAAATTTTTGAAAGTTTTATACAAATTATGGAGAAAAAATATTTCCCAATTAAATGAGATACATATCAGAATAATAATAAGTAAGAGAGCTGATAATAATGACCAGTACATATTCAGGGAAAAAGATTAAGATGTGTTTTAATTTTCCATTATACTAATAGAGTGTCTATTGAGAATGCTGTGAAAAATATAACCATTAAAAATAAAAATCATATGCATTTCTAGGAAGAGTGGTGGCATATATATATATTTGTTTAAATAGCAAATGTGACTGTTCATAGTGCTTTTAAAATAGAAGATATAATTATGGGCCTAGAGTCATAGCTGTGCTTATCTGTCTGGAAATGTGCCTAGGAGGAGAGAGATGTGTTTCCTTCCATTCTGTTTGGTCATTTGCAATTCCTTAGTTTGATACAAAGAATTTTTTACTACTCTCTACATTGTTTATAAACTGTGCAGAGGAAAAAAACGTTGTTCTTAAGGAAATTTGGGGGCCATGTAATTGCATTTGATCTGGAAAAATGTAGTGGCAGAAAAAAAAAAATAGAATGGAATGAAAAGAAATAGCATGGGCTTTAAAATCAAAGGGGAATTCTTACCCTGATATTTAGTGTTCCACCTTCAGAAGTAAAAGCAGAGAACTGAATTCATTGGAAATTTCTTTCCTTCTGGACAAGGGAACCAGGCCACTGTCAGGAATCATGACTGTCAAAACATCAAGGATTAAACAAATTGGATACATTTGTTATTATAACAAAAGAGTTACTTTATAAACATTTTCCACCTCATACTGTCTTGGGTTTGAATTCTGGCTCTGCCATTTCCTAGCTGTGTGACCCTAGGCGAGTTGTTGTATCACTCCTTGCCCTTGTGAATTTGTCTCCAAAGATGGATAGTGATGCAACACCTAATTCGGATGAGAGATGACATACCTGGAATGTTATAATCTTAATAATAGGAATAGCTAACAGCAAAAGCAATGACGTTACTGGGTATCTTTTACTTCTCTAAGTGCTTTATACTTATTAAATGCATTTATCTCCCAACCTAATGGTGTAAGTACTTTAAATTATTATTATGAAGTATTATTATCCTCATTTCAAAAATGATGCAATGTTCTCTTAAGTAGACATAGTAAAGTTATGCAGTTAACATGTAGTTAACAGAAGGCAGAATGCCAACCTAAGCAATATGGCTCCAAACGTATTCATCTTCACACTTATCATTATTAAAAAGATCTCCAAAAAAAAAAAGAATCTCCTCCTCTCTACATTGCTAATGTCTGTGTGCATGTTGGATGAATTAAGCCCAAAAGAGCCCAAGTAAAGACAAGGAGCTGCCCATTCATAGTTTGCAAATACTGTCCAGAGTTTACATTTTATTACTTAATCAAGGACTGTTTTCCTTTATTCATTCATCCATGGCCAGTCTTTCATCTCCACAAGGACACAATAGCCTTCTTACAGCAACAGGTTTTCCAAACTTCTTGTTTTATTTTGTTTTGCTAATATTGTGAGTAATAAAGACCTGACATATTCCATTTGTACTCCCTCTCTAATCATATAGTAAACAATCAAAGCATATTGACTTATTGACTTGAACTCTGATTATATAGTAAATAATCAATCCATAGATATTGACCTCGTTCTTAATAATAGTCATACTTTTCCAATATGCCAAGTTGATTGGCATGCATTTCAGATGAGTTCAGCTTTCAGTAGCTTAGATGTCATTTACAAATCCCCACAGGCTATTTTTTGCCGCATGATTTTCCATGTTCCTGCAAATGTCTGTTTGCAATAGGAAAACTCAGCTCATGAGTTGAATACAGGCAAAGTATCCCTTTTGTTAGAGAGTTCAGAGACCCACTGCACAACAGTTCACATAAGCACTGGGCTTATAAATAATCTTCACCCTGGCACAAATACAATCAGAAGGGATCCAAGGTAAATGGTGTTAAAATCTGGGAAAACACGGGCAGATGGAGAGTTTGCATCAAATAGTCTCCTGGGCACAGGCACAGGCACATACATGCACAAAAAACTATGTGAATTGTTGAAAGAAAGTGCAAGTCTGTTCAAGTTGTAATTTTATAAGCTGATGAAGACCCAGACAGGAGAGGGTACATTGCACTGGGATTTTGAAGGTCCACTTTGGCACTGCATAATCATTTTTCTCTGCCTGCTGTTAAAAACTGTCCATTTGTTACGGATATTCAACCTCTGCATGCCCTTGCTTCTCTGAGTTAAAATCTTTTGTTTTCTGACACAATAAAGCAGGAATCTTGCAGTTTAGAGTATTGGCGTGAACTCCTTGCTAAACTGTCACTTGTCTGGAATGCAGCTATGCAGGCAAAGTGCCGACAGGTCAATTACTGTGAGGAGAGAAACTTCTGGGGAATGCACCAAACCTGCCTACCATGAAGCAAACGCCTTAGTCAAATGTCTTCCAGCTCCCGTCTCCACAGTGGGGCTGATGTGGGGCCTTACTGGGTCTAATGATTCGACATATTGTTAGTGTAATTAAGCACCCACACCTTAAAAGTCAATATAGCATCTCAAAGGTAGGCTTGTGCTCTTGCCAAAGGCCTCTCTTCACCTCATGCCTCTGTCTGTTTCTAACAGTTGCTTGCAATTCATACACTCATTTCTTTATTCACCAAAGTTGTATTGAGAGTCAGCTCTGCACCAGGCATTATGCTAAGAACTAGGGATATAAGTGAAGAGAAAAAAGTGTTACTGCTGTTTTAGAGCTTATTTGTTGTTGTTTAGTCTCTAAGTCATGTCTGACTCTTTATGGCCATCTGGACGGTAGCCCACCAGGCTCCTCTGTCTATGGAATTCTCCAGGCAAGAATATTGGGATGAGTTGCCATTTCCTTCTCTGGGGGATCTTCTGAACCCCAAGATCAAACTCACATCTCCAGAGCTTATATTCAGTGTCAATAAAATACAATAAATATGTTAAATACATAAACTAGGTAATTTCAGTTGGTGATAGTTAATACAAAGAATAAAAACAGTGCTTTGAAATTAATTACTGTGATTCAGGCTATTTATGATTGGGTGGTTAGGAGGGTCTCCTCTGGGCAATTCACTTCTAATTTGAGATCAGAAAGTCAAGAAGAAGCCATGTATGTGATAATCTGTACAGAGGGGTATAGTTTGGATAGAATTAATAACCAGTGTAAATATCCCAAATAAGAAGTAGGTCTGTCAAACTGGGCATGTTCAGGGAACCACGGCAAGGATGAACAGTGACACAAGGACTGAAACAAGAAGAATGGGGAAGTATTAAGAGAGGAACTCAGCAAGGTGAAGCCAGATCATGCTATTATCAGACATTTCGATTTTAGTCTAAGATGAAAAGCTGCTAGAGATTTTTGAGCAAATGAATGATGACAATATATGAATGATCTTTTGAAAAGATCATTTTTATAAACTAGATAGGGAATAGAATTTAAGAAGCAGAAATATTAAATAAAAGGCATACTTTTAGGTGAAAGATGATGGTGATTTGAAATGAAAACAAGAGATTTCCCTTCCAGAAATTACATAATGAATTATAACATATCCTCTCACGGATAACAGTTATAAACACTGGCAACATATTTTAAAATAAACACATACATACAGGTACTAGAGAATGATCAGAGAGTAACTTTCTATGAGCAAAGTAAAAACAGGGTAAGAGTTGACTCTCGAGAAAAGGAAACTACACAGAGTCATATGCATGAAGATAGCTTTTCCCTGAAATTCCTAGTCTGTATGGAGTGAAGCAGAACACAAGAGATGCTGCCATGTCAATGACCTGAGGAGTTAGGGAATGGAATTTAGTGCTCCAGAGAAACTGGAAGGTGAGGGAGGAAATTCTGGAAAGAGAGGAGTCACTAGGTGAAGGAAAGCCTTAAATCTATCTATGAATTCTGATCAAATGATTATGGGGCCCAGAGAAAAGTAACAGAAGGCTGAATGAACCAAGACAAAATTTCACCAGCTTCTCAACACAGAGAAGAGAGAACTTGGGGTTTGAATCCAATTTGATCCACTACCTCTAGAATAAAACTGAGTCATCTTCTAGTAAGAAAAATCCAGAATTTCTATAATGTGTCTTCCAAAATGTGTAGTGTAAAATAAAAAGAAGCCAGGCATAAAATGAAATAGAAAAAAAATGTGACCTGTTACCACCAACTTTATTGAACCATAGTCAAGAGGGGAAAAAAAAAAATCAATTGAAACTAACCTCAGTTTAGTTCAGTTCAGTCGCTCAGCTGTGTCTGACTCTTTGCGACCCCATGAATTGCAGCACGCCAGGCCTCCCTGTCCATCACCATCTCCCGGAGTTCACTCAGACTCAGGTCCATTGAGTCGGTGATGCCATCCAGCCATTTCATCCTCTGTTGTCCCCTTTTCCTCCTGTCCGCAATCCCTCCCACTGGGGTGACATAAATATCTGAATTGTCAGACAAAGATTTTAAAGCAGTCATTTTAAACATGCTCAAGGGCTCAGAAGAATAGTTGTAGTAAATAATGAAACTGAGTAAGGAATTAAAATTGTATTTTAAAAACCTCAACCAAATAGAAATTTTAAAACCTAAAAGGTCAATGCCATAATAAAAAATCACCATACACACATGGAGTCAGACTGGAAATGGCAAAAATAAAAGTCAGTGAAACTGAAGATACGTAAAATTATTGAATCTGAAAAGAGCAAAGAAAAATGATTAACTCATAGAACAATGTAAAGTTGTCATACATGTGTGTACTTTGAGTTTTAAATGGAGAGGGGAATGAAGCAGGAAAAATATGTAAAAATTAATTGTTGAAAATATTACAGATTTGGTGAAAAACATAATTTTATTAATTAAAAAGCTCTGTGGCTTCTATTTATTATAAAGCTTTATGTTATAGATTTTTTGGTGGCTAAGACGGTAGAGTGTCTGCCTACAATGCAGGAGACCCAGGTTTGATCCCTGGTTTGGGAAGATCCCCTGGAGAAGGAAATGGCAATCCACTTCAGTACTATTGCCTGGAAAATCCCATGGATAGAGGAGCCTGGTAGGCTACAGTCCATGGGGTTGCGAAGAGTCAGTCGGACACAACTGAGCAACTTCACTTAGTTCTTTCAAGCAGGATAAAATGCAAAGAGAGTCATAGCTAGGCAGATCATACTCAAGTAACTGAAAACTGGTGATAAAGAAACCAAATTTCATGGAAGGGAAAAACAGTAAGAATTCTGATCAGACTTGAGAGGCAAAAAGACAATATAATTGCATGTTTAAAGTGCCAGAAAGGAGAATCAGCCCAGAATTCTCTCTTCAGCAAAAAATATCCTTCAAGAAGAAAAACAAACTAAAGATATTTTCAATAGCTGACAACTGGCATAATCTGTCATTTGCATACCTACAAGAAATGCTAAAGTGGTGAAGATTTAGAATTCTACCAGATGCAAACTGAGAAGTGAAAAACTCTAGAAATGATAAATACTGGTGAAAGTAAACGAGGATAGAATTCTCTTCGGTTAATTTCTTTAAAACTTAGATGACTTTTTAAATCAAAGCCTATAACAAGATACTGTAGAATTTGGTGAAGAACCCATCTGGCTATGCTAGAGACCTAGGAAATGCAGATCTGATCCCTGGGTCAGGAAGATATGCCGAAGGAGGACATGGTAACCCACTCTAGTACTCTTGGAGAATCCCATGGATGGACGAGCCTGGCAGGCTACAGTCCATAGGGTTGCAAAGAGTTCGACATGACTTGAGTGACGACACATGACTGTGATATATGACAGCAATAGCACTGGGTGAGGTGCAGCTCAGTTCAGTTCAGTTGCTCAGTCGTGTCCGACTCTTTGCAACCCCATGGGACTGCAGCACGCCAGGCCTCTCTGTCCATCACCAGTTCCTGGAGTTTACTCAAATGCATGTCCATTGAGTTGATGACGCCATGCAACCATCCCATCCTCTGTCATCCCCTTCTCCAAAAGAGCAAGGAAACATGTTAATAAGTAAGTTAAAATTGAAATTCTAACATAATATTCTAATAATCTAAGATGACAGAACAGAAAGGACACAGGAATAGCAAACAGGTGCCAAGGACAGAAAATAGCAAAATGCCCAAATCAATTAATATCAATAATTTGTATCAAACACCAACAGAGTAAACATAAGATAAGAAAACAAGATGAGAAACATATCAATGCCAAAAGATGAACTGTGATGTGAAGACACAGATAGCTTGAAGCAATATTGCTGTTTAAAAATTATGTCTTGCAAGCAGCATGATAAAGGCATAGAGCTTATATTATTATCAGACAAAATAGATTTTAAAATAAATATTAGAGATAATGATAAAATGTGATTATGAAAAAGTTCAATTCTAAAGAAAGACTCAAAGATGAATGAAAGCACATGAACCTAAAAACAGATCTAGGAAATGTATGAAACAGAAATTGAAAGAACTAAAGGGGAAAAAAGACAAAAGTTAGAGATCTTAACACCCTGGATCAGTATTTGGAAGAAAACTAGACAGAAAGGTTAATAAAGATATAGAAGCCTTGCAGAAACTTTAAAATCCACCTTGACATTACCCAATTGCATTTCTATATGCAACACAGCAGGATAAAGTCTTTTCAAATAGACATGGACTGTTGGTCAAAAATGAGCTGTAGAATAAGCTACAAAGTACAAATGATTGAATACCTACACAATGCAATCTCTGATAGCAAGAGAAATCAGAAATCAATAGCAATAAGATATGATGAAAAGCCACTGGTATTTGAATACTGAGCATCACACATCTAAATAACTCATGAATCAAAGGAAAAAAAATACAAGGAAATTTAGAAAACATTTAAAAGTTATTTGAACCCATCATATCAAAATGTGTGAGATACACTTAAAGCAGCATTTATAGTAAAATGTATAGAATTAGAAAAGAAGAAAAAAAAATTTTTTTTCTTCTCCTTTTACTTGGGGAAGTGGGATTAAAGACATGTTACACTCTGCATCTGTGTTGAGGGAAAACATTTCCTTGGTCCTGGGTAGAAGAAAAATTAACTTGGTGGCAAAAGCTAGACTGTATACTTCATAGAGATTTCTTCCATTTCCGATTCTAAACCTATAAATACTTCCATGAATCTGTTGGGATCTGATTGACTCAGCCTTCATATCAAAAGTTCTTGAAATCCCACCCTGCTTGCTTTGGTTGTCACCAAGTTCCTGAGCCAGTCATGGTAGGGCAAGAATGTTTACCAGTTTCGTTGTTCTAACAATCAAGTTTAGAATTCAGCATTATCATCAGTGGGCACAGTGCATGCTGAGCCAGAATGTTTCCTTGAATATCCAGATAATCTCCAAGCCACTCTATTCTACGTTGCCCTTAAAGCTGAAATAGCCCTAGGATTGTACCTGTCGTGTTTTTGTTTTTGTTTTCCCCTTATTAGAACGGGGGCCCTAAATCCAGTCTACTGGCTGTAGCAATTTGTCTCTAGATTGCATCATGTCTTCCTTAAAGGTAGGGAGGTTAGAACAAAAAGATGAAACTGTTATTGGAAATGCATAGGAACATTGTGCACAGACTGTGCTTTGTGTCATGTTGGGATATACAGATCTATTCTGTTCTCTCTTTACTTGGCAGTCCTATAAATATCTATTGTATACTTTAATAGTATTCACAGAGTTACACCTGGCAGCCACATAGGGAAATTTTTACCATCTATTAACTGACAAGTAGGAACATTTTCCCTTTCTCACTACACAGAGGAACTTTGAGCTTTCCTTCATGAACTTTTTCTCTGGAAGAACTCTCTTGATTATTCGAGACATTCCAACCACTTTATGCAAGGTCAGGGACCCATGGTGAGAGCCCTAGCCGATTAACATGTAGGAACCTTTATATCCTCCAGATTCTTATAGGCTCACAATGGGCTCTTAACTGATTTTTTTTTTTAAACAGAACTTTACTTTCTTTAGATGAGGTCTAGGTTGTATGGCATCTCTGCTGGGTTCTGCTGAGATGTAAAAGTGCCCAAGTACATGTTAGCTGTCATGATTACAGATGCAATTTAATATCATCATTCTCACTTCACAAAATTTCTTTCATCAAAGAACCACTTTTTGTGAAGAAACAGAGAAATGCATTTACCCTCTTCAAGGCCCACTGCGTGTTTTAAGTGTCAGCCACACCATCCCCAAACCATTTTGGTAAGATATGTAGTGACAGCAAAGTCAGAGCTAAAGATTTTCCTTATTAAAAATTGCTGATTGCTTTTCCTTTCAGTGCAAAAATGTGCACCTTAGACACAAAGTCTGGCAATTCAAATGTAATTAAAACACATCCATTACCTCCCAAGAATCCAGTGACACACAAAACTAGTCTAAATGGACAAATAGACCCTGAAAGAAGCTTCTTGAACACCAATGGGAAGTAATTTCCTGTAATTACTTGATAGTGATCAGGGCCAAGAAAATTTTATGAAATAGCTTCTATTTCCATGATCAATAGGGTAATCTACCTTGATACATTAAAAATAGCTGGTAATTGGTAAAAACAACCCTTGACAGATGAGATAGGCATCTATACTTTGAAAGTGTTTGTTGTGTCATGTTAAAATGTTCTTTTTTTTTTTTTTCTATTCAGCTTCAAAAATCTGCTTCAAATGCACCAATCACCGCATGTCAATCTTAAGATCCTTTATACCTAACTTAACATTGTAAGTACTGTTGGAGTTGTGGCTTTGCCTGTTGTCATAGGTGCCCAGCACCTTTGGGTCTCAAAGCTTGTTTTAGAGCTTGTGTCTAGAAAGATGGCTTTTCCTAATTTTATTCACCCCCTCACTTGGCTAGGATGTGGAAAAAAGCTTACAGTGTGACCAGATTTATTATGGGGTGAAATATACAAAGCTGGTGGCTGTTGGTTAAAAAAAAATTTTTTTTTTTTGTTAAAGTCCCATATTGGGAGTGAAGTTAGAGGTAGAAAGCTAGCGATCAGAGGAGTCTACAGAATTTTTTTTCCAGACTTTTTTCCCATTTATTTTTTACGGAATATTAAGTAGAGTTCCCTGCGCTATCTAGGAGGTCCCTATTGTCTACTAGATAGATAGATAGATAGATAGATAGATAGATAGATAGATAGATAGATGTGCATATGTTAATCCCAACTTATCCATTCTGCACCCTCCCCCCCCCCCCGCCACAGCTTTCCCCTTTGATAACCATAGTTTGTTTTCAAAGTCTGTGAATCTATTTCTGTTTTGTAAGTAATTTCATTTCTATCATTCTTTTAGATTCCACATATAAGTGATATTGTATGATATTTTTCTTTGACTTACTTCACTTACTATCTAGGTTTATCCATGTTGCTAAATGTGGCATTATTTTATCCTTTTCTATGGCTAAGTAATATTGTACTGTATATATGTACCATATTTTCTTTATCCATTCCTCTGTTGATGGACATTTATGTTGCTTCCATGTCCTGGCTATTATGAATAGGGCTGCAGTGAGCATTCGAGTACCTGTGTCTTTTTGAATTATGGTGTTGTCTGGATATATACCCAGGAATAGGATTGCTAGATCATATAATAGCTCTATTTTCAGGTTTTTAAGGAACCTCCATACTCTTCTGCATAGTGGTTACACCAATTAACATTCCCTCCAACAATGGAGGAGGGTTCCATTTTCTCCACACCCTCTCCAGCATTTATTGTTTGTAGACTTTTTGATGAAGGCCATTCTGAAATGTGTGAGGTGATACCTCATTGTAGTTTTGAGTTGCATGTCTCTAATAATTAGTGATGTGAATATCTTTTCATGTGCTTTTTGGCAATCTGTATGTCTCCTTTGGGGCTTCCCGGGTGGCTCAATGGTAAAGAATCCACCAGCCAATGCCAGAGACTCAGGAGACATGGGTTCATTCCCTGGGTCGAGAGGATTCCCTGGAGGAGGAAATGACAACTCACCTCAGTCTTCTTGCCTGGAAAATCCCATGGACCGAGGAGCTTGGTGGGATACTATCCATGAGGTCACAAAGAGTCAGACACAACTTAGTGACTGGCACACACATGTATCCTTTAGAGAAATGTCTGTTTAGATTCCATTTGTTTATTTTTGTTTTCATTACTCTAGGAGGTAGATCAAAAAAAAAGATATTTTGTGATTTATATCAAAGAGTGTTTCTGCCTATATTTTCCTGCAAGAATTTTAAAGTATTTGGTCTTATATTTAGGTCTTTAATCCATTTTTGAGTTTGTTGTTGTATATGATATTAATTTATTGCTGCAGATGAGGCTTCCCTCATAGCTCAGTTGGTAAAGAATCCACCTGCAATGTAGGAGACCCCAGTTCGATTCCTGGGTGAGAAAGATCCACTGGAGAAGGGGTAGGCTACCCACTCCAGTATTCTGGCCTGGAGAATTCCATGGACTGTATAGTCCCAGGGGATCACAAAGAATCAGACAAATCTGAGTGACTTTCAGTTTCACAAGGGTTTCCCAGGTGGCCTCTTGGTAAAGAATCTGCCTGCCAATGCAGGAGAGAGCAAGAGACATGGGTTTGATCCTTGGGTTGGAAAGATCCCCTAGAGGAGGAAATGGCAACCCACTCCAGTATTCTTGCCTGGGAAATCCTATGGACAGAGGAGCCTGGTGGGCTATAGCCCATAGGGTCACAAAGAGTTAGAAACAGCTGACCAACTGAACATGCACACATGGCATTAGAAGATGCTCTAGTTTCATTCTTTTACGTTTCAGTTCAGCTCTTTTACGTACAGCTGAACAATTTTCCCAGCACTACTTATTGACAAGACCATCTTTCTGCCATTGTATATTCTTGTATCCTTTGTTGTAAATAAATAGACCACTTGTGAGTGGCTTTATCTCTGAGCTTTCCGTCTTGTTCCATCAATCAATATTTCTGTCTTTGCCTATAGTGTACTGTCTTGATGACTGTAGCTTTGTAGTATAGTCTGAAATCAGGGAGCCTAATTCCTCCAGCTCTGTTTTTCTGTCTCAAGATCTCTTTGGCTATTTGTGGTCTTTTTTGTTTCCATACACATTTTATACCTTTCTTATAGGAAGGTGAAAGAGAAAAATACTGAGGTTGCTAACAACAATGGCTACAAAGCCAAAATACCATTCAAACCCAATTTAAAAGTGCTGCTTTATGATTCTATGTATTCTCCCGCTACCCGCTTACTTTTCTAGAATGTGAATGATACTTGCTTGAGCAGAGCTCCCAGAGACCTTTTCTCTCCTCTCTATTTGGTAAACTCTTCTTGATTAATCAGCAGAGGAAAGCCTCAGGGAGCCATAGCAAATGGGATTTAGAACTGTGTTATAAGCAGTGAGATTAGAATCCTGGGTTCAGTAGATCTGTTTCCCACCAGTGATAGGCTCATTCATCTTTCTAATGCTGGAGGACACAGTGCTATCTTTTCCACACTGATAATAAAACATACTTAAAGGGTGTGCTTGGCATATAGAAAGTGTCTAATAATTAAATAATGGCTCTCCTTATAATAATGAGACCAATCTTAGAGGATATGTCTATAAAACGTTCCCCAACTACTCCCAGGTAAAGCCTCTGTCTCAAATCTGCCCCTTTGCCCATCATATGAGCACACAGAAGTAGTATATGCAGTGTGAGACATGACATTCACTTGCTGCTTCCTCAGGATAAAATTGTAAACGCCTGAAAAGGGAATTTCAAACTCGACAGCAGGAAGTTACTTATTTTAACCTGCTTCTGACCACTTAATGTATTAATCTGTATAAAAAGTTACCTGCAAGCCAACATTTATTACACAATATATCAAAAACCCAGGTTTTGGTGTTGTTAGACCTTAACACAGTGACATCATCAAGATGCTCTGGGTGCTTTCCACTTAGTAGAAGGGCCAATGAAAATATAGGGACATGCAAAGGAAAGTGAGCTTGTCAGCACTATAGGATTTCTTCAGGAAGGGAAGTCAGTGCGGCAGAAGCAGAGTAGGTGTATTTACCCAAAGCAAAAAAAAAAAAAAAAACTAGACAAGCTCTGAGATAGGCCAGTCAGGATGCATTGGGAAAATAGCTCTTTCTTTTCCCTCTAGGTTTGTTGAACTATAATTTACAATCAAAGATTTTATGTATATAAGGTATACAATGACATATATATATATAATATATATATGTGTATATAAATGACATACATCTTAAATACATACAACTTTTGTTTGTAAATTATATGTATACAGTGAAATTATTACCATGAACAAGTTAATTAACATATCTATCACCTCACATTGTTGCCATATTTTTTGTTTGTAGTGAGAATACTTGAGAACTACTCTCAGGAAGTGTCAAGTATCAGATATGGTATTATTAACTATAGTCGCCATGCTGTACATTAGAAATCTTGAAATCACTCATCCTCCACAAATAACACTTGGTGCCCTTTGACCAACATCTCTGCCTTTTCCCTACCCTCTTGTCCCTGGCAACCACCATTCTGCTGTCTGCTTTTATGAATTTGATTTTTTAAGATTTCACATATTGGTGAGATTATGCCCTTTCTAAAGGAAGCAGCCTGTTTGTAGTAATGGACAAACTTGAAGTGTGCTGATATCACTGCCTATAAATAAAGAGAAAAAGCAGGTATATGGAGACTAGAAATATTAAGGCAAAGGGTGACAACCAGAGAAATATAACGTGTAGGGAAATTGGAAAGGACCAGAGAACTGGCTGCAGAGGGGAGCAAGTTTTACTCATTAAAATTATGACCAGTGCCGCCTCTTGTGAGTTTCATTGCCCTTTTATATATTTTCTTTCCACTAGTTTTCCTTCATCAACATAACTTCAAATCAATATGATTATTTTTCTTCTTTTACCTCACTACAGAACAGACTTTCCCTTGTGGTATCATTTCCTGCTGCTGAAAAATGAAAACACACTTACACACAGACCCATTTTTATATGATTTGACAATAACATTGGTTCCAATTTCTCCAATACTGCTATCTTAGCATCTGTAAGCATTTGGCATCGTCATTCTCATAAAAAGCACACTTCACATCCTTCTAAATTATGCAGAGGTTATTGAGGTATAACAATGCTACATCTGCTTTGATTCTAATAAATTCCAAGCTAACAGTGTTAAATCCAAAATGTCTTTCTTCAGTAGTCCATGCCATGTCTAGAGGAAACACTCATTGTTTCTGGTTCTCTTGACTACTTCCCAGATCCCCTCACAAGCAAGTGGGTTTGAATGAAAAGAAAAGATGAAAGGAACACTGTTTAGTAATAGAGACAAGAGGCTGGGCTAGCAAGATATGGAAATGGGAAGTTGGCAGAGGGAATGATGACAGCTTGAGCTGAAAATTTTCAGAATGTTTCCATGTTATATATACTTTTTCAGGACCTTGCATTTACAGTACCTAATATAATTTTTCCTCCATGCCAGTGTTCTCCACTGGTCCATTCCATAAAGCGTGAACTACCTTCTTCCTACGAGTTCTTAAAGGACATTTTAGATTATGAAGCAGTTCCTATAAAGTCAAGCAATGTGATTTTTTCATAGGGCTTTGACTTTTTGTTTTTAATGTCAGATATGTTTCTTATAATTTGCCTACCTCTTTCCTTAGAACTTTATTTTGAGCACCTAAACCTTAGGAGAATTATCTGAGGGATAAATAATCCTTAGAAAAAGAAATGAGCTATCATGAAACTGAAACTGAGGATATAAGTATTTTCTGGCCAGCTTTGCTGCATTAACTTAAATATATATATATATTTCAGAACAAATCGCATTGCTTTGCTAAGTCTCAGCAAGAATGAAACAATTGGGATTGAACCAGATGGAAAGTAGCCCTTTTGTATTTGTGGTCTAGTAATTGCCACATTCTTTAATCTCTGCAATAACATCCTGAGAGGTAGATTTTAGCAAATGAAGAAACTGAGGCTAAAACCGGAGAAGGCAATGACATCCCACTCTAGTACTCTTGCCTGGAAAATCCTATGGACAGAGGGGCCTGGAAGGCTGCAGTCCATGGGGTCGCTGAGGGTCGGACATGACTGAGTGGCTTCACTTTCCCTTTTCACTTTCATGCATTGGAGAAAGAAATGGCAGCCCACTCCAGTGTTCTTGCCTGGAGAATCCCAGGGACGGAGGAGCCTGGTGGGCTGCCGTCTATGGGGTCGCACAGAGTCGGACACGACTGAAGCGGCTTAGCAGCAGCAGCAGAGGCTAAAACAGGCTGAGTGGTATGCTTAAGTTCGCTCAAGACTAAAGAGTGGAGCAAGGATTTTCAGAGTGCTCTCTGGCTCTGCAAACCATGGATGTTTTACTAGACTGCGGTTATCAGCCCTTAGATGGGAGAGGAGATAGCTAGCCAGCCCTAAGATTCTATCACTATATGCAGGTAAAGATTCTTTTCTCACAAAAGAGCAACTCAGAAGCTTTAAAAATAAACATTTATTGAATGCTTGTTTTATACCAGTTGAAGGAACCATAGATAAAAATATATCTATTTTTTAAAGGAGAGAGAAAGGTAACATTTTGTGGCATTTGAGGAACATAAGAGCATCTATTACAGAAGACAAAAATAAATGTAAAGGTAATTACAATGCAATATGTTGAATAATGATGTTACAAGGACCCTTGCCACTCTATATTACGGTAGTTAGCATTAAAAGCAACTTGAATAAAAGAGATCCTCTCTTGCTCAAATATTGCATTTTCTATAGAACCTAGTGTCTGAATAAGCATTCCTCATATTGTTGAAGGAAAAGTCCAGTTGTTGAAATAGCTGTTATGTAATTGTATCAACCCCACTTCAAAGATTATTTAATTTTCAAAATGTTTAGATATTTAAAGTGAGTTCAAGTAAGAATTTCTGTGGGGAAAGACATAGAATGTGATGTGCAAACTTTGCAGAGCCTCAAGAGTCGGACACCCAGAGCCATGGGAGCCAGTTTATTTGTTTTACAGTTGGTAAAGGGCCTGGGGGTTTTGGAGGAAGTGGAAACCAGCCTGTGAAGTAGGAGCCAGGTGATAGGCAATTGAGGAAAAGGTCAGAGAGAAGGATATTTTGTTTATGATTAATAAGATTTAATAGACTCTTAAGCGATAGAAATACCAACTGTGAATAAGGAAGGTTAGGAATTCAAAATCTATGAAAACTTGGAAATAACTTTTTATTGATAGCTAAAAATATTCCCTGCAAAGGAGTCCTTGGGTTAAACTAAGTTGTTTAAAACAATTCATCCTTTGAGTAGAAGAGGATCAGGCTGTCAGGTCTCATTGAGAGGATTCATGTATAAGTTATTTAGCTAGAAGCAGGTGCCTGAGAATACCACAGAAAGAGATGCTATTTCTGCAAGGGATAATAGCAATATTTTATTGAAGTGTTATGCAAACCATTTATATTAAAGGACTGTTTCTTAAAATTTCTAATTCATCATGTGAAAGTTAAAGCAGTCACTAATTCATCATAGAACAATGTAAAATTCAATAAAAGCAGAAAAAGTAAGATTAGAAAGACATATAAAATACAGGTTTAATTTTCTCCTCTTAATGGTGAAAATTAGGTATCTGATCACACATAGGCACAAGGGAGTCTGGGAAATAGAATTGCTGACTGGATAGTCACCTCCCAATAGTAACTCTGTTACAGAAGAGGAAACATGAGCTTTGGTGGACAGCCAGTTCACTCTGCCTTGCCTCTTCAAAAGCGGACCCTTGTCTTGGCTTCAGCCCATCTTTTGTTATAAGAGCAATGACAACAATTATCATAACAGCAGGAAAAAAGTCAATGTTTATTGAGTATATCCTACATACCAAGCTTAAAGCTAAGTATATTTTAGTCATGATTTTATTTTGAATAAATGAATAAATTGGCATTTCAGTTTTTAGTAAGGAATTATCAAAAGTATTTGGGTCCAGTTGCCTCTGTGTGAGGTAATAAAAGGGATTTCTAGAATGTTATGGCTAAAGGCTGGATTTAAAAGAAAACCACTCATGAAAAAGCATGTATATATTCTTCTCTTGTTTAATTGCTTCCCACTGAATTTATCAATAGGGAAACAGGATTTTAAACGTATACCAAAGGTTGTAGACGGAGATTCTCTGACTTGTAAAGTGTTGGGGATTGATGAGAGAATGAGTTAAAGCAGTGTTATTTTTCTTTCCATGTTGGCTGGGAAATTTATAAGACAATGAGAAGTCTCTCCTCATATGTTTTGACATACTTTCTCTATGATCATTTATCAACATCCCAGGCTGGATAAGGCATAAGGAAAATTTCCATAGTTAACACATCAAAAAGTCATTTGATCTGACTGGAAAAATAATATATGGTTTCCAAGGAGAATTTTAAAACATCTTCCCAAACGTTGCCATTTTCCCATTCCTTCTTAAAAAAATATTTTAACTTGGGGTATTCTTAATTTGACAACACAAAAAGAAAACAAAGGTGTCTGGAATGAAATAGAAACTGGAAAAAGAAAATAAAATGAGTGAACTTATTTTTTCCTGTATAGTCTTACTGTTCTGACCTTAATGTGGAGGGGAAAGTCCAGAGCTGTATTTTAGCTGCATTGACGTGTCAACAAAATCATTTGACGAGGCATTCTGCTTCTGTGTTGTTCCATTTTAATGAAAAAATCCAGATAATCTACAAATTCATGATTTACCATGAGACCATCAAAGATTAAAGGTCATAGGACATTCCACTCCAAGATCCAAATTAAATAAGTTGACATCAGAGCTTTGCAGAAGTGTGATTCACTGAAGTTAAATATAGCAACAATGACAACAAAAAGCCCACAAGCTGTTTAATTATTGATCTGATCAGTTTACTAAATTGGAGGCAGTATTAAGCGATCTAACACAAGAATAATTGGAGCATTAAAGGGATGAGAGAGAGAAAACCAGGCAGAATGAACGTTTAAAGAGATTTGGGCAGATAATTTTGGTATAAATTCAAATAACACTTTACACAACATTCTGTATTCTTACACCTAGACATACCTAAGAGAAATCAAAAAAAGTATTCCCACCCACAGATAAATACTTGAATGTTTATGACAGCTTTATTCACAGCCTCCACAAACTAGAAACAACCAAAATGTTGATTAGCTGATAAATGGATATACAAATTGTCTTTATCCATATAGTGGAATTACTTTCAGCATTAAAAAGAACAAACTTGATACATGCAGGAAAATGTTTGAATCTCAAGAGCATTATGCTGCATTAAAGAAACTAGCTACAAAAGCCGACATGGTTCTATTCACATGACATTCTAGGAAAGACAATGCTATGGTGCCAGTGTACCATCAGATCACTGGCTACCGGAGACTGACTGGGACGAGAGGGAATCGTCTACAAAGCATTCTGAGGAAACTTCTGGGAGTGATGGAGATGTTCCAAATCTTCCTGGTGGTGGCAAAAACATGACTACTCAAATCTCATTGAGCTGGATGCTAAAAAGAGATCAATTTTATTAGAAGTAAATGATACTTCAGTAAACCTGATTTGAATAATTTGGGAGACATAAAGGAGTGAATGGAAGTCTTTGATGGAAATATTTTGATAGAATAAGGTCTCCCCAGCACAAATCTTCTAAAATTGTGAGGAATTCTTTCAGCTTAACTAAGAGAACTTCCTGGATGCATTAGTTCACTGACATTTTTGAAAATAAGCAAAGCAGGATATCGGCTACAATTCGAAAGAATATAGTTTTTGAAGAGCTGTCAATGAATAAGAAGTAATGAGATAACAGACATGTAGGAAGAACCTCTGCAGTTTGATAACACATCTTACCTACCATACTAGATCTTTAAAATGATTGTGAGACCTTTATTTTTTTATATGGTCCCCTAGGAATTTTTTGAAAGACATAATCTTTTAAGTTATATTGTCACTTCAATGGGTTATGAAGAAAACAGGAAGTTAAAGCTGGGGGGAAGTGGATTACTTTACTTCTGTTTTTTTTTTTTTTTTACTTTTCTTTTTTTTTTAATTTTTATTTTTACTTTATTTTGCTTTACAATATTGTATTGGTTTTGCCATACATTGACATGAATCAGCCACGGGTGTACATGAGTTCCCAATCCTGAACCCCCTTCTCACCTCCCACCCCATCATCTCTCTGGATCATCCCCATGCACCAGCCCCAAGCATCCTGTATCCTGCATCGAATATAGACTGGCGATTCATTTCTTACATGATAGTATACATGTTCCAATGCCATTCTCACTTTACTTCCTAAAACATGTTTTTGGGTAACTGCTCTTAAAAGAAGAGTTGTACCTTTCTACCTAGAATTCCACTTTATAAATCTAAAATAAGGAAAAAATAAATAAGATTAAAAATATGTGAAATACTTATAAGCATTATTTAATGAACAGAAATTTTGAAGTATTTTAATTTCCTTATAATGTACAAAGAGAAATTATTAAGAAAATTGTGAGTAACATCAATGATTTCTGTTGCCCTGTTTGAAATTATTAAGAAAGCTGTGCATTAACATGCAGATGCTTAATGTTAGTACATTTAGTACATATTCAGAAGAACACAAAGTTAGACAAAAAAATGTGATTATGTCAAAAATAATCAAAAATACATTCACAAAAATATAAAGATACTTTTAAATAAAATAACATTGATTGTTCCAGGACTGATAATTAGTTAATGGATGTGTCCTTTTTCTTTATTTCATTTTTTCATGCTACTAATTAATGGTAGGTCTTTCCAGATGGCTCACTGGTAAAGAATCTATGGGCCAGTGCAGGAGACAATCAATCATTCCATCCCTGGGTCGGGAAAACCCCCTGGAGAAGGAAATGGCAACCCACTCCAGTATTCTTGCCTGGGAAATCCCATGGACAGGGGAGCCTGGCAGGCTAAAATCCTTGGAGTCGCAAGGAGCTGGCCATGACTTAGCGATTACAACAGGAGCGATTAATGTTAATTTTGTAAGAATTTTACAAATTGTGCAGTTCAAAGAGAAAGATTCCTAAGTTGACTTTAATTGGTGAGCTTTTGTTCTTGTGGTTTTTCCTCTGTTGCAGGCTGTGGTAATGCATATTAGATAATCATCAGTTGTTTGAGGGTCTCTAAGAAAGGCATAATGCTTGACTATTCATAGGGAGGCAATTGGTCTAAGAAAAAAGGCAAGAGATAATGAGATAATTTGTATTGAGTACAGCAAAAGTAGTCATCATTATATAATAGACTGAAAAAAATATATCTTGATGACTAAATGCCCAAAAGTGTAAAGCATGTGCATAAACCTAATCTAATCTAATGTGTAGACAATAGATTCTGTAGATAATCTTACCATTCCCAGATAATTCTTATGACTAAAATAGAAATTAAGCAACATAACCAGAATCTAAGCTTAAAATCTATGGGGTTAAAAAATAACCCAAGGTTCAAATGAATTCCACAATGTGAATACTGTAAGCTTCAGTTCAGTTCAGTTCAGTCGCTCAGTCATGTCCAACTCTTTGCAACCTCATGAATCGCAGCACGCCAGGCCTCCCTGTCCATCACCATCTCCCGGAGTTCACTCAGACTCACGTCCATCAAGTCCGTGATGCCATCCAGCCATCTCATCCTTGGTCGTCCCCTTCTCCTCTTGCCCCCAATCCCTCCCAGCATCAGAGTCTTTTCCAATAAGTCAACTTTTCGCATGAGATGGCCAAAGTACTGGAGCTTCAGCTTTAGCATCATTCCTTCCAAAGAAATCCCAGGGTGATCTCCTTCAGAATGGACTGGTTGGATCTCCTTGCAGTCCAAGGGACTCTCAAGACTCTTCTCCAACACCACAGTTGAAAAGCATCAATTCTTCAGCGCTCAGCCTTCTTCACAGTCCAACTCTCACATCCATACATGACAACAGGAAAAACCATAGCCTTGACTAGATGGACCTTAGTCGGCAAAGTAATGTCTCTGCCTTTGAATATACTGTAAGCTTACTACTCAAATAAGACTTTCTTAGATTATCTATGTGATCTACCAAAACAGAGCTCTGCAGATCTGCTCTGATTGATGGCTGTGCTTAAGCTTACAGTTGGCTCCTAGATAGTCATTGCTTTGCCTTTTTCGCTCCTAAGGACCAAAGCCTTATTCTGAAAGGGCATGGTTCTTAATTTGTTGGATTTGTTCACTCATTCTCCACACTGTAATATTTAGTTCCTGAGGAAACTGCCATCTTCTAGATACACTCTCTTCTCTCAGCCAGTAAAGCATCCGCCTGCAATGCAGGTGACCAGTGTTCGATCCCTGAGTCAGGAAGATCCCCTGGAGAAGGAAATGGCAACCCAGTCCAGTGTTCTTGCCTGGAGAATTCCATGGACAGAGGAGCCTGGTGGACTATAGTCCATGGGGTCCAAAGAGTTGGACACGACTGAGCAAGTAACACATAGTTCTCTCAGCCATGTGAAGCCAGAACACCTGAATAGTGTTAAGATAAAAATTGTGGTCCATTCTGTTGAACGTGGCCTTTCATTTGGGACTGGGCACATGTAAGCCAATCACAGATTTTCTCCATGATAATTTGAATACATTAAAAAAAAAAATAGAAGCTCATTTTCCTCATGAGGCAAAGCTGAGAAGATGAGAACCTTGGAGCTGTCTGTGGCTGTCTGTGTTCTGGAGGAGTGGAAAAATTGGCCTGCATGAAGCCAACTAGCAGACAAGGGCCAGAGAGCACTCACAGAACCTCCCTTTCCCTAGTTAGAGTTCTTTCTCATATCTTCTCCACCTGATCTTCCTCAGATTGATTCCATGGGTCAGTCGCCTCTTTCACTTGGCCTCAGCGTATTAATTTTGATTAATGTTACCAGATATCACAATCACATCTTAGCTCATGCAGAAATAGTCATAGTTACCTATGACTAGGATGTAATAATATGAATGAAGCAAGGAGTGAAGAAAGTCCAATGGACAATGAACAGGCAGGAAAATGAAAGAATATATTCATATAGGGTAATGATAAAAATGGTAGATTAAGAAGGAATGAGTGAGCCTGCAGAATAATAATACCAATTGTAAAATGAAAGGCAGAACTGGTTATAGTCTGCTGCTGCTGCTGCTAAGTCACTTCAGTCGTGTCCGACTCTGTGTGGCCCCAGAGACAGCAGCCCACCAGCCTCCCCCATCCCCGGGATTCTCCAGGCAAGAACACTGGAGTGGGTTGCCATTTCCTTCTCCAATGCATGAAAGTGAAAATGAAAGTGAAGTCGCTTAGTCGTGTCCGACTCCTAGCAACCCCATGGACTGCAGGCTACCAGGCTCCTCCATCCATGGGATTTTCCAGGCAAGAGTACTGGAGTGGGGTGCCATTGCCTTCTCCTGAGAATTTATTATGTGCCAGACACTAAACCATGGCTTGGACATATCTGGATACCTTTGTATATTATTATCATAGTGAAGTTTTTAGTAATCCTGAGGTGAGAATTGCTATTTTCATTTCACAAATAGGGAGTCTAGGAGAGGTGACTGCACTGTCTTCAGACCATCTAATAAATGCAGAGTCCAAATTTGAACTAAGATCCATCTGATTCCCAGTCTAGGAAGATGATATGGTTATATGGCATTACCAACTCAATGGACACGGGTTTGAGCAAACTCCAGGAGACTGTGAAGGACAGGGAAGCCTGGCATGCTGCAGTCGACGGGGTCACAAAGAGCTGGACACTTGTTAGTGACTGAACAGCAACAAAATTTTCCCCTAGTGGCTCAGACAGTAAAGAATCTGCCTGCAATGTGGGAGACCTAGATTCGATCTCTGGGTCAGGAAGGTCTCCTGGAGAAGGGAATGGCTACCCACTCCATTATTCTTGCCTGGAGAATTCCATGGACAAAGGAGCCTGGTGGGCCACAGTCCATGGGGTCACAAAGAGTTGAACATGACTGAGGAACTAACACTTTCACTTTCACACCAGACAAAGCAGATTAGTTTTGTTCTGTAGACAGTAGAGGATGACTAATTTTATTTGCATGTGTGTTTATGTGTGCATGTATATTTTTAAGATAGAACCCTCCTTTGTAAAAACTTTTATTTTTATAAGATGAATTTTCACAGTGATGTGCAGAAATTCATTAGAGAAAGGCCAGATATATGTTATGAAGCTATTCAGGAAACTCAGGCAATGGTCTCTCTCTGAGATGATATTGGAAATTGTTTATGATAAATAAGATTGTAGTTCTGTAAGTGTTAGACACCTTCCCACACTTCTAAAAATGTTGGGCCAGATCTTGTATGTATGGGTCACGCTTCCCCAGAAAATATATATGATAAGTCTGATTGTGAAGGTAAATGTATCAGATCCTTGCCTGATTAGCTCTCGCAGCAGCAAAATCATCCTTTCCTCATAGAACACTAAGCAAAAGAGGCAAAGCCTCCAGAACAGAATCAGTGACACTGTGCTCCCAGATTGGAATCACATGT
This sequence comes from Capra hircus, assembly GCF_001704415.2. Classification (NCBI taxonomy): domain Eukaryota; kingdom Metazoa; phylum Chordata; class Mammalia; order Artiodactyla; family Bovidae; genus Capra; species Capra hircus. The sequence goes on from NC_030814.1 coordinate 74,437,593, forward strand.
CATCAATGAGTTGATTGACAGTACTGCTTCTCCCCATCCCCCAGGACTCCAGTTATCTAGAAAAACTCTTCTTTGTCAGACTACATCTCATCCCTCCTCATTTCTTTCCACTTGCTTGTATTTTGAAATCATCAGAAGACACGGAATTGATTAATACTTTATCATAGTCCTGGTGAAGATAACACCCTTCACTCTCTGATTTTTCTATATTTTTCCCCAAAGGAGTGTCATACAAAGACAGAGCAAAGAGAAGTTCAACTTTGAATCTTTAGCCAAGAGCTATGCCTGAAGAAATTATGTAATTTTCAACATGCACTTATTAAACATATAGCATATTTTTATATGCTATATAAACATATATATAGCATATAATGGGCATTGTGTTGAATTTTAAGGCACCCAGGGATCCTCAACCTCATTGAGCCTTCAGGTAGGTCAAGGGCAGGTCCAGTATACATGAGGTCAGTTGATGGATTAAGACAAAGGAGAGTTTTATGCAATAAATTAAGAATGCAATGTTTTATTCAGACCCCATGAATTAAAGCCAACTTGGAGTCTCAGATGGGGCTTCCCTGGTGGCTAACTAAGAACTTGGGGGGAATAATTATCATGGAAAAGTGGTCAGAGTCCACCCTGTCTCTGTGTGACACTTCTTCATTTATAGTGATGACTTTGCTTCTCTGTGGGCCATTCATAAATCAGCAGCACATCAGATGGCCTCCCCAGTTGCAGGGAGCCTCTCTGAGTTAAGGGCATGGTAATATTTCTGTTCTCCAGCTCCAAGGAGGCAAAAAAGAAGCTTTACCTAGGAAAGGAAAGAGGATGAACTCAGTGGGGGGCTGACATCATGCTAGAGTATTCAAAGCAACTGATAGTGACTCAACTTTTGAATTAAATATATCAATACCTTTATTCACAGTAAAGAGTCTATGACTCTTATAGTCAAACCTTGTGTATGGGTATAGAAATGTTCCTGCTGACACCAGGGATGTTTGTAGTATTTATTTACATTAGGGATCTAGGGATGGCAGTCTGTTTTTGAATGGAATAAAAGAGTGTTTCAAGAAAAATTGTTTAACACTTTATAAGTTTTTGAAAAAAATGATTACTTGTATTAAAAAATGGGAAGACGGTTCTGGAGCTGAGGAAGGTGTTTTGACCCTAATGGGGTCACTGCCACAGCAATCCATGCTTTCTTCACCAGCCGCTTCTTGTTCCTTTCACTTAGTAGTGTTACTGGCTACTTTAGGATGTCTTGCAAAGTCTGGGCCCATTGTAGCTTTATTTTTCAGTCAGTTTTCAATGATTTTATCTACCCAACAGCAAACAAACATTCTTAAATGTTCACAAAAATAACAGAGTCGGTCAATTGTGACACGAGATAATCATAGCCTAAAGCTACATTCAGAATAAGCAACCATATAAAAACTAAATATGCAATTTAATCCCTTGCAAAATTCAAAGCAAGTCATAGCAACTATTTCAGAATTCATCTAGAAATCTGTTAGTGGGAATTGTAAATATTCAAAAATGGCATTTTATCTGTATAAATGAATTTTAGTAAATTAATTTGGCATCTCTACAATAAACTGTATACTTTGAAAATTGCTTCTAAAATTATCAACAAATAAATTGCCATTTAGGTAATGAAAAGAGCTAATTTTACTGAGTACATACTGTAGACAAACTTTTAATGATAGCTCATATTTACTGGGGGCCTCACTGGGGGCTCAGTGGTAAAGATCCTGCCTGCCAATGCAAAAGACATAAGAGACATGGGTTTGATCCCTGGGTTGGGAAAATCCCCTGGAGGAGGGCATGGTAACCCTCTCGAGCATTCTTGCCTGAAGAATCCCATGGACAAAGGAACCTGGTGGGCTACAGTCCACGGAGTCGCAGAGTCGGACCCAACTGAGCAACTTACACTTTCACTTTTCAGCTTTTACATATCCTAAAAGCAAGGCAGTTTATAGCAACCCAATAACAACCCAACTAATTATTTTCCCTTTTGTTAATCATCATATTTCTTTCTTCATCTGTAGATGAATTCATGGGATATTTTATTTTCCTTCCTTATCAAGCAGAGTTGGTTTGAATTATTTCTTCTGGCTGACAATGAGAATTTGGTGATGCCTTATTTGCATCCTGAAGATAAGCAGTTGGTCTTGTTCATTCCAACTGAGCAACCTTCTCCTCATTAATTATAGCTTTACCATCAGTTTCCTCAGAGTGAGAAAGGTGGGGCATAAGAAGTTAATACCAAGTTGACACATAGGACTTTTCAAAAGTTTCTCTTTAATGACTATTCAGAGTTCCAACTTTATGACAGCTGTGATTCTAAAAGAACCAGCACAAAGTGACAGTAATCCTTTTCAGAAAAAAAGTAATAATGAGGGTTTGCTAATTTTTGGAGAAAGTCCTACAATGTATGAAAAGATTAAATTCTGGTAAGGGGTCACATCTGATCTCCAGTTGACTATAAGACAGGTAAAGCTCGTTCGGATGCAGAGAATCTTGGCAGCCACTGCAGCCAAACCCTGCAAGTGGCCACTAAGCTTCCATCTCCTAGTGGTTAATTTTTACACAGATTTTTGCTTAAATATAGCATCATGAATGCACAGCTGCAGACGATATGCAAAACAGCCAAAACTGTACACACTGCATTCTGTGAGGGGTTCTTTTTCTTTCTTTTTATGTCTGGGGCGTTGTTTCAATAATGTGGATGCTGTCTTTGGCAACCGGCCATTTTTCTCACACGTTCATAAAGAAACTGGAATGGCAGTACCTGGGCGCCATTCACAGAGAAGCATATAATACAAAACCACTGCTCTTCTGTTGAAATCATTATTGCGTGTTGGGGTGAGATACAAGCGGGCAATGCTTTGAGGACCATTGATGAATAATGACAAAGTGGGTTTTCACAGAAACAATCTGAGCTTCCTCTTGCACTTCTGCACCGGAGCAGCAGGTGTGGAGCTCAGGAAGAAACTTACATGTCACCTGGGGTTGCTGTCTCATTGACTTTGGCACAAAACAGAACAACCATGTCCTTGTTAAGGAGGATATTCTACAGTGACTTTGGGGAGTTTATGGTTCCTGAGGGGTCTAGTGTATAGGATGTTTATGATTGGAAACAGGGAAATCAGAATTTCCAAAGAGTCATGGATCAGAGTAAATGCTTGTTTTCCCAAAGACAAAAGTTATTAACGACATCGCTTGGAGACAGTCTTTCTGTGTACATGTGTGTATACATGTGACTCATGCCTTTCTATCTTTTATCAGTGGCATAGTTAGCAAATATTTTGGTAAACTTTCATTATACACCATCTCTGTATATTAGGCAGTGAACTAGAAAAGGGGCTACAAAAGGATGAAGCGTGGCCATGCCTGCCATAGGGAATTAGTTTTTAATGAGGGAGACAGAGTTTCACATGGCAATGTGAACAACTTATGAGAAGTATGAACACAGTTTATTCTTCCTTTTAAACTCCCAAAGTACCCACATTGCTCAGGAGATAGAAGAATAACACAGCTTCAGAGAAAAATAGCATTTGAGCTGTTTCTTAAAGAATAAGCAGGTTACCAAGTTGCGCAGACTGAGTAGATGGAGAGGTGGGTTTAGGATTTGGGGCGAGTGCTTGAGGTCAGTAATACCACCTGCAAACGTGAGGACAAAACTGCAAAGAATGTTATTGGAGAACAGCAGGTTTGAGCAAAAAGAGAGTAGGAAGCCTAGAGAGCTGAGACTTGAGAAGGGGATTGCCAGCATATTTTGTGTATTAGTACTTAGAGGTTTGGACTTAACTACTGTTGAATAGCATGACCCTGTGTAATAATTCCCTAAATAAATTGCTGTTTTAATAAAGTTTTAGTGTAGAATGCATTGGTATAACTGTGATATATGTCTCTATCTTAAAGATTCATAATGCTTATTAGGAAATAAAATGCTTGAAGGAGACTTACAATAAATAAAGCATTTAACTAGGCAAGAGGGAGCCAATCAAAATATTTAAAGGGAGGAAGTGTGCTAATATGGTTAATTTTTAGGACCAAGTTCTACCAGCATTGTGGAAAATGAACTAAAGGCATGAAGCTTGGAAGAAGGGAGTGAAATGAATGAATTCATAGGACAGTGATGAGACCGAGAGAAAAAAGTGACAACGGGAATGGAAAGAGTTGGAAATATTTCTCAGGAAAAATAGGATCTGCTCAATGAGAACAACGTGAAGTGAAGTGAAGTCGCTCAGTTGTGTCCGACTCTTTGCGACCCTGTGGACTGGAGCCTACCATTCTCTGTCCATGAGATTTCCCAGGCAAGAATACTGGACGAACATAAATACAATATCATGTTTTCCCTTGGACCACAATAAGTTTATGGAAGCAGTGTGCTGCCAGAATGTTTATGGTAAAATGAGCTCCCATGAATTGATTATCTCCATCTTTCACAGTGGGCTTGACATTTTAAAAATCTTCTGTCATTTTTTCTTCAACAGCAACCTCAGAGATTCTATGATTATAGCATTGGGCCCAAGAACACACACTGGGGAAAAACTTGTGGGTGAAATGTACAGATGGTGGCAAATTTCTATCCAGTAAGACCCCTACCCTGCTTGGGGAAAAGGGTCTTTTAACCCTTATGTGGCCATGCTTTAAAGACTAGAAAGTCTTCTAATAGCAATGGGGTAACACAAATGTTAGGAAACAGTCTGTAGTCAAATGTTTGAAATGCTTCCCAAGTCTGTTCTGCATGTCTACATCTCTATTCCTGCCCTACACATAAGTTCATCAATATAATTTTCTGTAATAGACTTTCTATAATAGATTATATATATATATATATATATGCACACACACACACACTATATGTTTTTCTCTTTCTGACTTACTTCACTCTGTATAACAGGCTCTAGGTTCATCCAGTTCAGCTCAGCTTATTCACATGCTTTCCTTTTTATGGCTGAGTAATATTCCATTGCATATCTGTGCCACGACTATCATTCACCTGTTAATGGACATCTAGGTTGCTTCCATGTCCTGGCTATTATAAATAGTGCTGCAATGAACATTGAGATACATGTGTCTTTTAGAACTGTAGTTTTCTCAGAGCATATGCAGAGCCCTAATTTCATTCATTCTAGAACTAATCATCAAGTAAGTTATAGCCTAGTTCCTTGGACTTTGATGACCGAATGCAGAGATGAGTAGTCATGTGCAGTGAGTAGAGCTGGCATTGGGAGAGAATTAAGTAATAAACACAGAGGCAGAGAGAGGCCACCTGGGGGATGCCTAGGACAAAGAATAGCCATTTCTGGAAGGAAAGAAAGTATTTGAAGGAAAGAGCACATGCTAAGTAGCAAGTTGAGGAAGGGCAGACACAAAGAACATAGTAAGAAATAAATATCAAGGACACTCTTATTCATATGTTTGTTTATTCCTTGATATGCATTAGGCATCTTTGAGGTACCAGTCTCTGTGCTTATGTCTGGGTGAACTGAAATATATGAAACATAAAATATATGGATGAAAATGCTGATCTAATATTCCCTACTGAGACTCTGTTGTAAAGGCTTAAAATATAGCCTTTCCTTCTCACCAAGGGGTCCTCAATACCACCCATGAAGGGCTCTTGAAAAGAGAGTGAGGATCCAAGTGTACTGTATTTGAGTGTTGCCACAATTGCAGAGTATGATGGAGATCAGATTGCCCTATAGTTTAGGGCAATGGTTGAAACCACGTGTCCTGGATTGATAGGCAGATTCTTTACCACTAAGCTACCAGGAAGCCCCAGCACAGACAATTTTTAAGTTTTAATTTATTGTTCTAATTTTTATTTTATATTGGAGTATCACTGATTAACAATGTTTTCATTATAGTTTAGGATTTGTTGGAGCCTAGAATCCCTCTTGTTGGATCTGTGTTATACTATGCAGTGATTGTTGGCGATTCTCATAGCACCACAGATGTTTTTTAAATGTATGTATTTTTGGTTGTGCTGGGTCTTTGTTACTTTGCAGACTTTCCTCTGGTTGCAGCATGCGGGGACTGCCCTCTAGTTGCAGTGGCTTCTCTCGTTGTGGAGCATGGGCTCTAGGGTGTGTGAGCATCAGTAGCTGGCTTAGCAATCAAGGCTCCCAGGCTCGAGAGCACAGGCCCAGTAGATGTGACACATGGACTTTAGTTGCTCTGTGACCAGACTGCGGGTTATATCCTTGTCTCCTGGATTGGTAGGCAGATTCTTTACCACTGAGCTACCAGGCAAGCCCCAACACAGACAATTTTTAATTTTTTTTTTATTTTTCTAATTTTTATTTTATATTGGAGTATCACTAATTAACAATGTTTTAGCTTCAGGTGTACAGCAAGTTGTATGCATGTAAATATGTCCAATCTTTAAAAAGAAATTCCCGTTTAGGTTATTACAGACTATTAAACAGAATTTCCTGTACTTTATCATATGTCCTTGTTTATTATCTATTTCAAATATAGCAGTGTGTGCATAGCCATCCTGAACCACAACCACTGTCCCTGGTGACCATAAATTCTTTCTCTAAGTCTGTGAGTCTGCTTCTGTTTTGTAAAAAAGTTCAGTTGTGTCCCCTTTTTAGGTTCTGCATATAAGTGGTATCATATGACACTGTCTTTCTCAGACTTACTACACTAAGTATAATAATCTCCAGATACACCATGTTGCTGCAAATGACATCATTTTATTCTTTTTATGGCAGAGTAATATTCCACTGTGGGTAGGTACCACATCCGCTTTATCCTTTCCTCTGTCAATGGACATTTAGGTTTTTTCCATGTCCTGGCTATCAAAAATAGTGCTACAATGAATGTTGGAGTGCATGTATCTTTTCAAATTATGATTTTCTCAGCTATGTGCCCAGGAGTGGCATTTCTGGCCACCATTTCTGGCCACGTATAGTATTTACATTTTTAGTTTTTAAAGGAATCTCCATACTGTTTTCCATAGTGGCTGCACCAGTTTACTTACATTCCTGACAACAGTGTAGGAGGGTCCCTTTTCATCACATCCTCTCCAGTATTTACCGTTTGTAGATTTTTTGGTAAGGGCCATTCTAACTAGTGTGAGGTGATACCTTATTGTCATTTTGATTTGCTTTTCTCTAATAATTAGCAATGTTGAGCATCATTTCATTTGTTCTTGGTCCTCTGTATGTCTTCTTTGGGGAAATGTCTATTTAGGTCTTCTGCTCATTTTTTAATTGGGTTGTTTGTTTTTTTAGATATTGAACCACATGGGATATTTGTAAATTTTGGAGATTAATGCCTTGTCATTCACATTGTTTGCAAATATTTTCTACCATTTTGTGATGTGTCTTTTCTTTTTGTTTATGACTACTTTGCTGTGCAAAAGCTTTTAACTTTAATTAGGTCCCATTTATTTTTGTTTTTATTTCCATTTCTTTTTTGAGATGGATCAAAAAAGATACTGCTGCCATTTGTGTCAAAGAGTGTTCTGACTAAATTTTCCTCTAAGAGTTTTATAGCATCCAGTCTTATATTTAGGTCTTTAATTGATTTAGGTCATTAATTCATTTTGAGTTTATTTTAAAACCTTAATGGACTTACTCCTATTATTCTGGAATCACCTATCATTCCCTTTGAGATCTGGAGTAACATCTTCTGAAGTCGACTTCTTTGTAAGGGTAAATACAGAAAGATATGGAAAGTGGAAGTGAATGGTCACTAACCTCTGGATGTAGTCATAGCCATGTGAATGTAGACAGATAGGAGACTCCTAGGTGTTTCCTGGAGAGTTCCTATTATTTCTTGATGATAAAATGGTAAATAAATAATATTCTGAAACATACTCAGTAAAGATAATGGTCTTAAAAACACAGTTATCTCTAAAGAGTTGCTTATAAAATGGCTACACAGATGGTGAAACTATATTCTGTAAATTGAATTCAGGACATAATTTCTGTACAAGGATTAACACAGAGATGAAAGTCAATGAATTTATGAGAACATATAGACAATGTTTCTTTCTCAGTTTCCAACAGAGATCTAGCAAAGAAGATGAGCTCTGTAGTTTGTACTTTTTTGATAGCAGGCCAATAAACCCAATTCTGACAGAAATTAAGACAATTCTAGCCAAGGATAAGGAGTCTTTCCATGTTCACAATATAATAAAATAACTGATGGTAGTTTAAGCAACCATTCATACTATTTATCCTAAAGGCCAGGAAGGTATAAGCCAGGTGTTTATGCAGATGGGAGAGGTGGGGGAAGAAGAATGGAAATAATCAGAGAAGCACCAAAGACACACTCATTCTCTTCTTAATTGTGCAGAGAGGGCTGCCCTAAACACCACTGTGATAGCATGGTCACCAAGGGAGAAGACCTGCCGCTTCCCTATCACATCTAGATAGACACCATTAACTGACTTAAAAAAAACCCAACTCTGAAAGAGATGAAGTATTTCTTCTAATGATGAATATATTGAAGGATTTATAATCACAAAATTTGAAAATAAGGATTATTTTAATATGGGCATATGGAAAAAAAGCAGGAAATAGATTTTTCACCCATTGTGAGTGTTTTCCTTGGGGCCCTGGCACTATGGTCTTTGAACTGATTAATGATGATCTTCATGATAATCTTATACTTTAAAAATGTCAAACTAGAATCAAGAGACTAACTGTCTAATTTGAGAGGCTCATTCATGGTAACATTTTATAACCTAAAGTTGAAATACTAACAAGCCCCTAATTGCAAGCTATGTGTTCTTAAAAGCCATGCCAAAACACTAAACTTATGTTTGATGAAAAATAAATATATGAAATCTTTCATACCTGGATGTTCATGAAAAAAAAGGAAATCCTCTTGTAAGACATTGTCAGAGAAAATATATTTTATTCATGTGTAGAAGAGTTCTATGGCCATGGAACTGAATCAGAATTTTGAGTAATTCCAAAACACAAGTATTTTGCCCTCTTCCTTTCCATTTTTGACTCCACCTATAAATCCATTTATGTCAAAGCTTAAGAAAGATTTTAAATGACCCCCAAATCCCTAAATGCTCCATCTGAATTGACATCAGTGTTAGACATAGCACCTGATGTGAATTTTATCTAGCCTAGGATTTTCCCATAAATCTTGTTTTTCCTTCAGTCACATTAGCCAAAGGAAAGTTGGTCCAGGTTCTTCTCTTCCCAACCACTAAAAGATAACATGAGTTTTAATACCATGAGACGTGTACCTTACCTCTTTCTTTCCACCTTGGCTCGCTCTTTCAAGGATAAATTCTGAAGGATTTGGGGAGTTAATTGTCACAGTATTTACCAGTCTAATCACAATGATAAAGAGGGAGTGTTTGGCTTTTGCAGTTTTCTAAAGTGCGTATACTGAAAGCATGAAATATTGTTTCATGAATGCCAAAGAGAAGATACTTGTTCTTTATGCTTGATTCAAATGAGGTCTTTTGAAAGCTAATGCTTATTTTGAAAGATTAATGTAGGCTATAATCAATACAGTCAAACTTTAGTACCCTAGTGCATTTGAAACTGAAAGTCCAGAAGATAAAAAGAATAATTGGACATTTAAAAATACAGAGTAGGTAATAATGCTTTTTGACAGTCATAGTGCTGATCACCGGCTAAATGAATTGATAAAAAAATAGGCTATTTCACTTGAAGTTTCAGATGAGTCTCAGTTCCTATGAGAGATATTGGCACACAGTGTACCCCCACCTCTACAGATAATGGGTAGCCGATGTGTTTACAGTTACCTATAAAGTGTAATCCCATGCACATATCTTACGTTTTTATTGTTGTATTTTGCTGTCTCCATGATTGCCATCAACCTTTATGACTGTAGTCAAAACAATAGGTTACAATACAGAGGTGGACAGTGATCAGGAAACAGTAACAGCCAAGGTATAAATATACCAAACTTCAGACTTTTGACCAAAATGTTTATTAATTGAGAAATCTTATTTCACCAACATGTTACATAGAGATTGGATGGATGTATTAAACGAGAGAGATCTCTATCCACATGGCAAACACAAGCACATCTTTTTAAAAATTAATTTTTATCGGAGTGTATTTGCTTTACAATATTGTTTTGGTTTCTACTGCATAGGTTTCCTGGTGACTTAGATGGTAAAGAATCTGCCTGCAGTGCAGGAGACCTGGGTTCAATCGCTGGGTCAGTAAGATCCCCTGGAGAAGAGAATGGCAACTCACTTCAGTGTTCTTGACTGGCCTATCCCATGGACAGGAGCCTGGAAGGCTACAGTTCATGGGCTCGCAAAGAGTGGGACACCACTGAATAACTAACACGCTGTATGGCGAATTAAATCAGCTATACATTTGCATATACCCCCTCTTTTTTGTATTTCCTTTAAGTGTATCTTGAGTCTGTATACTCAAGGGTTTTGTATACTCTTGAGTCTTTGAGAAAGCTAAGACGGCAGCACAGATCAGAGAAAGGGTCGCTGTTTAGAACCTGGGATCGCAGCTTTGAACATGATTCAGTGTATATGTGATCTTGGGCAAGTTGTTCTTCATTGGGCATGTGTCCACATCTGTAAAATGAGACTATTAACATTTAAAATTTGATTACAGCTTATAAGTATTCAGGTAGGTGAAAAATAAAAAGTACCTGGCTTAATAAATGGTAGTTGATTAAAGTATTATAATGTTTCTATGAAAATATAATTTTCTGTGAAAGTTTTTCTAAATTTTAAGGAGAAAAATCTATTCCCTCCCTAACCTCATACATTCACTTCCCCCTACCTCTGACAAAAAGTGATCATATTAGAGGCAAAACTAGTGGCTCTCATAGGAATGGGTAGATTTATGCTTACTCCTGTGCTCTGTGTTAGCGTCTCTTATTTAGGACCCTAGATGGTCATCCTCTAAAAACAGGAAATTCTCAGTGACAAATAAATTAGTCTAGTCCTCCACTGAGAGCAGCAAATTCCCTGCTTGAAAGATTTCCTTGGCTTCTAACAAAAATATGCATGCTGCTAGTTTCTTTCCACAGCACTCCCCCTACCCAAGAGAATATTTATCATCTTTAAAACTAAGTTGCTGTGTCCATCCTACCACCAAGCCTTGGAGAACACTCCAAGACTACTCGCAGATGCAGGGGTACACTACAAGCTTTTAACTAGCATTTTTAAGACCACGAGTCAAGATCTAGCTCTAGTTGATATGTGGAAGCCGAAACAATTCCACACCAATATGCCTACCCTTTTGCTTCAATAATTATGTGAGATTTTCTTCATCTTAGCAATAATGGGGTTTTGCCAGGCTCTTGGCCCCAAACCATTCTTGTGTCATATCTCATATGTCAAATGACATTTCATCGTTCAAGTTTTAATAGGAAGATTGCAGAATGCAATTCAAGTATATTTTCCTGAACTGTTCCATAACACTTATGTCTTACCCAGCCTGCAGGATAATGCTCTTTCTCTCCACTTTTTAAAAATAGTTAAAACATTTTGGGGTTTATTTCTACTTTTATGTATGCTCAGTATTTAAAATGTTCACAGGATATATGCTTTAAAAACATTTTTAAATCATTTATCAGCTCAGTAATTGCATAAAATGTGAAATGCTCTAACACTTTGTGGTTCTATGTAACCTAAATTTAACTACAGGATTTCTTTTATTGAAAGAAGTTGTACATGTTTAGAGTTGATGTGGGTCTGCTACCCTGATCCAATAAGACCTTTCCAGTAGGAAAGTCATTGGAGTTTTGACATGATTGACATAAGTTTCTAATAAGGCATTCTGGAAGAAGTATTAATATTTAAAAATAGCCCTGATTTCTGTGTGCAGGAAATTCCATCTGTGGCAATTAGCTGGGAATGATTGCACATATATTGGAATCACCCTGAATTGGCTTTCTCAATCACAAAATGACTACATGGGCCAACTTCAATTGGCTTTAACATTTTCCTATTAATATAAGTATAGAGGTTAAAAATGGTATGACCTATTTGTTCTTTAATGTCTTCAGTTGAACATAAAACATTAATAATTTCTAGTGAAAAGCCTTTCAGTGTTATATAGCCAAGCAAATAAATAGCTCTGGGACCTTGGGAATTGACTTAAAACCATCATTATGTTTTAAGTAAAACCTACTTTTGCTATTGTCTTTAAAATTAACCAATCACTCTTTTATATTTTACTGAAGGCAAATGGTTTAAAATTATTCATTTTTCCCAATTAGCTTTTAAAACACTTCAGTCACTATAAAAATCTTACTGTCAACTTAACCATAAAATATATATTTTGTAAAATGATTTCTTCCTAATCAATTCATTAAACATTTAAAATTTAGTGTTTCATCTAGTTTCAACAAATGAAATGAAATGAAATATATGGAGAAGCAGGAAATAACTACATATTGAAATTTCCAGAAAGGAAAACATACATCATTTTCTTCTGACTCAGTAAATGCAGTGCTCTGACAATGACTTAAGAAAACAATATTTTATACGAGTGGGTGGGGAAGAGGGTTTGCAGTTGTTGGATTTAGAGTCAGGAGGTCGTATACATGAGTTTGTGTGTGTATGGTGTGTGTGTGTGTGTGTGTGTGTGTGTCTAGAAGAGAGAGGGTGGGAGAATGTTTGTCCTTATGGAGAATAATTATATATTTATTCACTAAGCTTTCCATCTGTTATGTGATCAGAGTTGCCATTAGTGAAGCAAGGAATGACCACGGAGCTGTGTTTACCATCTTGGGTGCAGCAGTTCAGGCATGAAACTCATTCTAGGTGATGGGAAGTTTAAAGAAAGGGGCATGGATGAGCTACGAACTTCAGAACAACAGCATCAACAATTCGGAATAATTATAGAGGCTATCACCACACGTATCTGACTTCAGATCTCTAGGTCTAACCTATTAAGAAAGGCCTATTCTGATTCTCATTCTCACAAAAGCACAGTACATTATCAACTATTTGACTTTAATGCATCTCTGTGCTCTTACATATAGGAAGCTTTTTAAGTGATGTTAATTGAGAAATACTAAATGATGCACTGTTGTTCTATCTTCAATAACAGTGTTTACTAACATTTGTTTCTCCTTGTTTCTGAGACTATACTGAAGTTTACATGTATTATTTTATCCACCATTCACTTATTTTTAAGAAAATCTTGGGGTTAAGAGAAAGAGTTTATAACAGTAAGACCATATAAGGAGTTTGAAATGGTCGGGATAGGGAAAAAAAAGCAAAATGCTTTTTAGAAGAAAATGTTCATTTTTTAAAATTTTATTTATTTTTAATTGAAGGATAATTGCTTTACAGAATTTTTCTGTTTTCTGTCAAACCTTGACAGGAAGCAGCCATAGGTATACACATATCCCCTTCTTTTGAACCTCCCTCCCATCTCCCTCCCAATCTCACCCCTCCAGGTTGATACGGAGTGCCTGTTTGAGTTTCCTGAGTCATATAGCAAATTCCCATTGGCTATCTACTTCATATATGGTAATGTAAGTTTCCATGTTACTCTTTCCATACATCTCACCCTATTGTCCCCTCTCCTCATGTCCATAAGTCTATTCTCTGTGTCCATTTCTCCACTGCTACCCTGTAAACAAATTCTTCAGTACCATTTTTCTAGATTGTGTATATATGAGTTAGAAAACAGTATTTATCTCTTTCTGACTCACTTCACTCTGTATAATGGGTTCTAGGTTCATCCAACTCATTAGAACTGACTCACATGCTTTCCTTTTTATGGCTGAGTAATATTCCTTTGTATATATGTACCACAACTTCTTTATCCATTCATCTATCGATGGGCATCTAGGTTGCTTCCATGTTGTAGCTATTGCAAATAGTGCTGCAGTGAACAATGGGATACATGTGTCTTTTTCAATTTTTGTTTCCTCAGGGTACACGCCTAGGAGTGGGATTGCTGGATCATATGGTGGTTTTATTCCTAGTTTTTAAGGAATCTCCATACCATCTTCCATAGTGGCTGTGTCAATTTACATTCCCCCAACAACGCAAGAGCATTCTCTTTTTTGCACACCCTCTCCCGCATTTACTGTTTGTAAACTTTTTGATGATGGCCGTTCTGACTGGTGTGAGGTGATATCTCATTGTAGTTTTGGTTTACATTTCCCTAATAATGAGTGATATTGAACATCTTTTTATGTGTTTGTTTTTGAAGAAATGACTGTTTAGGTCTTTTCCCCACTTTTTGATTGGGCTGTTTGTTTTTCTGGTATTGAGTTGTATAAGTTGCTTGTATATTTTGGAAATTGATCCTTTGTCAGTTGTTTCATTTGTTATTATTTTCTCCCATTCTGAGGGTTGTCTTTTCACCTTGCTTATGGTTGCCTTTGCTGTGCAAAAGCTTTTAAGTTTAACCAGGTCCCACTTCTTAGTTTTGGTTTTTTTTTTCCATTACTCTAGGAGGTGGTCATAGAGGATATTGCTTTGATTTATGTCATTGAGTGTTCTGCCTGTTGTTCTCCCCTAAGAGTGTTATAGTTTCTCGTCTTGCATTTAGGTCTTTAATCCACTTTGAGTTTATCTTTGTGTACAGTGTTAGGAAGTGTTCTAATTTCATTCTTTTACATATAGCTGTGCAGTTTGCCCAGCACCATTTGTTGAAGAGGCTGTCTTTGCCCCATTGTATATTCTTGCCTCCTTTGTCAAAAATAAGGTACCCATAGGTGCGTGGGTTTATCTCTGGGCTTTCTATCTTTTTCCATTGGTCTATGTTTCTGTTTTTGTGCCAGTATCACACTGTCTTGACGACTACAGTTTTGTAGTATAATCTGAAGTCAGGAAGGTTGATTCCCCCAGCTCCATTCTTCTTTCTGACTGCTTTGGCTACTCAAGGTCTTTGTGTTTCCATATGAATTGTGAAATTTTTTGTTCTAGTTCTGTGAAAAATGCCATTGGTAATTTGATAGGGATCACATCAAATCTGTAGACTGTTCGGTAGTATAGTCACTTTCACAATACTGATTCATCCTACCCAGGAACATGGAATATCTTTCTATCAGTTTATGTCATCTTTGATTTCTTTCATTAGTGTCATAATTTTCTGTGTACAGTTCTTTTGTCTCCTTAGGTAAGTTTATTCCTAGATATCTAACTCTTTGTTGCAGTGGTGAATGGGATTGCTTCCTTAATTTCTCTGTCTGATTTTTCATTGTTAGTATGTAGAAATGCAAGTGATTTCTGTGTATTGATTTTGTATCCTGCAACTTTGCTAAATTCACTGATTAGCTCTAATAATTTTCTGATACTATCTTTAGGGTTTTCTATGTATAGTATCATGTCATCTGCAAACAGTGAGAGTTTTACTTTTTCTTTTCCAGTCTAGATTCCTTTTGTTTATTTTTCTTCTCTGATTCCTGTAGGACTACCAGAACCATATTGAATATTAGTGGTGAAAGTGGGCACCCTTGTTTTGTTTCTTATATTAGGGGAAATGCTTTCAGTTTTTCACTATGGAGAATAATGTTTGCTGTAGGCTTATTATAAATGGCCTTTACTATGTTGAGATACGTTCTTCTATGCCCATTTTTTTAAAGAGTTTTAATCATAAATGGATGCTGAATTTTGTCAAAGGCATTTTCTGCATCTATTGAGATTATCATATGGTTTTTATCTTTCAATTTGTTATATGGTGTATCACATTGATTGATTTGCCTATACTGAAGAATCCTTGCATCCCTGGAATAAACCCAACTTGATCATAGTGTATGAGCTTTCTGATGTATTGTTGAATTCTGTTTGCTAAAATTTTGTTGAGAATTTTTGCATGTATGTTCATCAGTGATATTAGCCTATAGTTTTCTTTTTTATGTGGCCTTTGTTTGGTTTTGGTGCCAGGGTGATGGTGGCTTTGTAGAATGAGTTTGGAAGTGTTCCTTTTTCTGTAAATTTTTTTAAAGAGTTTTACAATGATAGGCATTAGATCTTTAAATGTTTGACAGAATTCTCCTGTGAAGTCATCTGGTCCGGGGCTTTTGTTTTTTAGGAGATTTTTGATCATAGCTTCAATTTTAGTGCCTGTAACTGGATTGTTCATAATTTCTATTTCTTCCTGGTTCAGTTTTGAAGATTGAACTTGTCTAAGAATCTGTCCATTTCTTCCAGGTTATCCATTTTATCGCCATCTAGTTGTACATAATAGCCTCATAATGCTTTTTTCTTCTGCATTTTCTGTTGTAACCTGTCCTTTTTCATTTCTAATTTTGTTGATTTGATTCTCTTCTCTTTTTTTTCTTGAAAAGTCAGGAAAAAGGTTTGTCAATTTTGTTTATCTTCCCCAAGGACCAGCTTTTAGTTTTATTAATCTTTACTATTTTTGTCCTTCCTTTTTCATTTATTTCTGCTCTGCTCTTTATGATCTCGTTCCTTCTAATTTTCTTTTGTTGTTGTTGTTGTTGTTTTTCCAGTTGTTTTGGGGTTAGGTTGTCTATTTGATGTTTTTCTTGTTTCTTGAGGTGGGATTATATTGCTATAAACTTCCCTCTTAGAACTGCTTTTGCTGCATCCCATAGGTATTGAGCTGTCATGTTTTCATTGTCATTTGTTTCTAGAATTTTTTTGATTTCCCTTTTGATTTCTTCAGTAACCTATTGGTTATTTAAAAACATTGTTTAATCTCCATGTTTTTGTGGGTTTTTTTTGGAGTTTTTTCTTTTTTTCTTGTAATTGATATCTAGTCTCACAGCATTGTGTTCAGAGGAGATGCCTGATAGGATTTCAATTTTCTTAAATTTACTGATGTTTGATTTGTGACCCAAGATGTGGTCTATCCTGGAGAATGTTCCATGTGCACTTGAAAAGAAGGTCTATTTTTTGTAAAGCTGGTTTGGTGGTATTGAATTCTCTTAACTTTTGCTTGTCTGAAAAGCTTTTTACTTCTCCATCAATTTTGAATGAGATCCTTGCCATGTACAGTAATCTTGGTTATAGATTTTTTCCTTTCCAATACTTTAAATATATCCTGCCATTCCCTTTTGGCCTTCAAAGTTTCTGCTGAAAGACCAGCTGTTAAACATATGGGGTTTCCCTTGTATGTTACTTGTTGCTTTTCCCTTGCTGCCTTTAATATTCTTTCTTTGTATTTATTCTTTGTTAGTTTGATTAGTATATGTCTTGGCATGTTCCTCCATGGGTTTACCCTGTATGGGACTCTTTATGTCTCTTGGACTTGATTGACTATTTCCTTTTCCATGTTGGGGAAATTTTCAACTATAATCTCTTTAAAATTTTTCTCATACATTTTCTTTTTTTCTTCTTCTTCTGGGACCCCTGTAATTCAAATGTTGGTGCTTTTGATATTGTCCCAGAGGTCTCTGAGACTATCCTCAGTTCTTTTCA
Source organism: Capra hircus (assembly GCF_001704415.2). Taxonomy (NCBI): domain Eukaryota; kingdom Metazoa; phylum Chordata; class Mammalia; order Artiodactyla; family Bovidae; genus Capra; species Capra hircus. The sequence goes on from NC_030814.1 coordinate 74,454,934, forward strand.
TTCTTTTTACTTTATTCTGCTCTTCAAAGGTTATTTCCACCATTTTATCTTCCAGCTCACTGATTCGTTCTTCTGCCTCAGATATTCTGCTATTGATTCCTACTAGAGTATTTTTAATTTCAGTAATTGTTTTGTTTGTCTCTGTATGCTTATTCTTTAATTCTTCTAGGTCTTTGTTAATTGATTCTTACATTTTCTCCATTTTGTTTTCAGGGTTTTTGATCATTTTTACTATCATTATTCTGACATGTTTTTCAGGTAGTTTACCTATTTCCTCTTCCTTTATTTGGACTTCTGTGTTTCTAGTTTGTTCCTTCATCTGTGTAGTATTTCTCTGCCTTTTCATTTTTTTTTTTTTAACTTATTGTGTTTGAGGTCTTCTTTTCCCAGTCTTCAAGGTTGAATTCTTTTTTCCTTTTGATTTCTGTCTCCCTAAGGTTGGTCCAGGGTGAGATTTGTGCTGAGCTTTTTTGTTTGTTTGTTTGCATGTTTGTTTTTCCTCTGGTGGGCAAGGCTGAGTGAGGTGATGATCCTGTTTGCTGATGACTGGGTTTGTGCTTTTGTTTTGTTTTTTGTTTAGGTGAGGTGTCCTGAACAGGATGCTACTGGTACTTGGGTGATGCTGGGTCTTGTAGTCAAGTGGTTTCCTTTGTGTGAGTTTCGCTATTTGATACTCCCTAGGATAAGTTCTCTGGTAGTCTAGGGTCTTGGAATCAGAGCTCCCATTCCAAAGGCTCAGGGCTTGATCTCTCCCTAGGATGCCCTCCAATGCTGTGCTGGTCTCTGGATCTGCTGTGGGGGGCATCTCAGATTCTAATCTGGTCCTACTCCTGTGTGTTCTTGCTTCCAATGTCCACAGTTATCAGAACTAGTGCATTTTCTTTCGTGGGAGCTCTCAACATCCCTTTATATATTCTGTAGACACAGAATGTGCCTAGTTGATCGTGTGGATTTAATCTGCAGCTTGTGCAGCTGGTGGGAAGGTTTGGGGTCTTCTTCCTTAGCCACACTGCCCCTGGGTTTCAATTGTGGTTTTCTTTCCAACTCTGCATGTGGGTTGTCCACTAGGGTTTGCTCCTGAGACTGCTCTGGAGGACTTGGGTCTGCCCCAGTGAGGGCCAGGTGAGGAGGTGGTGCAGCTGCTTGGGTTGCAGCTGTCCTGGCAGCACCAAGTTCTCAGGGGAAGTTGGTGGCTAGGGCAGCAGGAAATATTGTGCTCTAGAAGCATATGGCAACCACTATGGCCAATATGCTCCAGTATTCTTGCCTGGAGAAACCCCCTGACAGAGGAGTCTGGCAGGCTACAGTCCACAGGGTCGCAAACAGCTGGACACGACCTAAGCAACCATGTGTGTATAGACGCAAGACTTTGGCTATGGCAGCTCTGCCCCAGTGAGGGTTGGGTGTTGAGGTGGTACAGCTGCTTGGCTTGCTGGGACCCTAGAGGCTCCAAGTGTACAGGGACACAGACTGCATCTGCTGCAGGAGTTATGGCCCTACTAGTGTCTTTTTTTGAGCCTCTTGTAGCTGGTAATAAGAAGGCTTCTTTGGCCAGTCTTTCTCTGTAGCTCCTGTTCAGGCCTTAGATGGCTCCTTTAGCCAGGTTTGTTCTCTGTTGTTTGGCTCATCAGCACATAAAAGGGCCCCTCTAGGTGGGGTCCTACTCTGTAGTTCAGTGCACCAGGTGTTTGATGGGCCAGCCTCTCTATTGTTCAGCTGCTGGTGTTGGCGTGTGGGGGCAGAGAGGCTATGGTGATGGCTCCACCCACTACATGTGACTCAGCAGTATCACCTTGCTTCCATGGCTGCCTGGCTTTCCTCCACTGGCATTTCCCACCACAATCTCCTCCCTCACATCCCCTCCATCCATCTCTCCACAGTCAACAGCAGCCCTTGCCCTGGGATTGCTCCACAGTCCCTAACCTCCAACTCCCAGTCACTGTGCCTTCTGGTGACCTGCATCCCTGTCCGGAGTATGTATGGCTGTGGCAAGAACTGTCTGATTCTCATTCCATTTAGGCTGCCACAGATCAGCTGTTTCACTCTCAGCCTTAAATGTTTCTCCTCTGACTCAGACAGTTGCCCTGATGTGGGGATGGGACCCCTGCTTCAGTTCCCCTATCTGCTGAGGGCAGGTCCAATCCTACTAATGCTCCTGTCTTTCCCCCTAGTTCCTTCCTCCTACTGAGTTTTGCATGGGTCTATATATTCTTTTCTGCTCGTCAGATACTCCTGTCTGCTCTCAGCTGGTGTTCTGCATGCACTTCTGTGTCTGAAGGTGTATTCCTGATGTATCCATGGAGAGAGACCTGCTCCACGTCCACCTACTCCTCCACCATCTTGTTCTCTGAAAATGTTCATTTTTAATTGGCATATTTAGATACAAAAGGTGAGCTTTCTCACTTGCCCAACAGTCTGAGAAGTGTCTCTGAGAGAGTCTGTAAGTACTGCTTGCTTCTGCCCCACAGAACACTGTAACCCAAATTTTTATCCAGACTGGAAGATCTAATGATGGAGGTGCTTTAAATTTGGAAATACAGATATGAGGAAAACAAGAGTCAAGTCCCACAAAAGCTCTGAAGCCTGGGGCCCAACTGAAGCCAAGTTGATCAAGAAATTCCCCAAGGCAGGGAAGAGGGAGTAAGTTTTTCAGGACAGTGATATCTGATAGTCTATTATAATCTATTCTGTGTGTTGAGATATGGTCCTCTCTGCTAACCCTAACTTTGAGTAAAATCTATTACATATTTTTCCTTCCAGTGGCATTTCTATAAAATGAATAGAAGTGTGATAGATGGAATTTCTAAAATGATCCCTCAGTGATGCCCCAACTTAATCTGTAGAACCTGCTTACATGTCTGGATATCACCCCTGTTCTTACGTTATATCATCTAATGCCCTTGAGATGGGGAGATTATCCAGGTCAGTCTGATCTAATCACATGAGTCTATAAAAGAAGGGAGCTTCCTCTGGCTCGTAGCAAATAAGAAAGTCAGAGAGACATGGAACCTGAGCAGGACTTGAACCATTGTTTGTTTGAAGATGAATGGGGTGAAGTGAGATGGGTTGTGACGGCCCTGAGGAATTGAATGAGGCCCATGGCTAACCTCCAGCAAGGAAACTGGGACCTTACTCCTACAGCCACAAAGCGCTGAATTCTGCCAACATGAATGAACTTTTAAAGTGGATTCTTTCCTGGAGAGCAAAGCCAGCACCATGATTTTAGCCTTGAGCATAAAACACAACCTAGCTCATGCAAGTATGCACATTTGTGAGCTAATAAATGGTACTGTGTTAAGCCACCAAGGTTGTGGTAATGTGGTACAAAGAAATAGAAAACTAACACGGCTCATCATAACGATGGGCCGAAAAAAATGGACGTAGAAAAATAATCATAAGAGAGAGTGTAAAGCAGGAATAGAATAGAGAAGAGATGGAGAGAGAGGGATGAGCTGCATGGCCACAGTCAAGAAAGGCAAACCAGAGCTCAGAAAGAAGGTACATCCAGCGGTGGTAATTCGACAACGAAAGTCATACCGGAGAAAAGATGGTATGTTTCTTTATTTTGAAGATAATGCAGGGGTCATAGTAAACAATAAAGGCGAGATGAAAGGTTCTGCCATCACAGGACCAGTTGCAGAGGAATGTGCAGACTTGTGGCCCAGGACTGCATCCAATGCTGGCAGCATTGCATGAATCTTTGGTGTATTTGTAAGAAAATAAAAATTACTTGCTCCCCCCCCCCAAAAAAAAAGAAGAAGGGTTCAAGGTTTCCCACAGTGGAATGAAGGCTTATCCATTTTATTTAACTATTAAATGAGTATGAGCACCTGACTAGTGTTCAGATTTGAGAGAATAGCCTGTGCCTGTGGGGAAAGCATACAAAATTATAGACTCCGTTTTATGAGAGTATTGGAAAGTACAGAATTTTCATGACCTGAGGCATGAGGGAAAGTAGAAATTCCCTAGCTGGGGTACATAAATAAAACTGTCCCACCTCAAAGCAATCTTTTTTTTTTTTTAACTTGGAAAATTGTGGAATTTGAAAGAGTAAAAACTCTAAACTGTAGTTTGCAATCTTATATTCCAGAGATACAAAATATCTTCAAGATGGCATCAAGTATGGTATCAAGAAAACCTACCTGTAAAAGTATGCTCTTGAGTATAATGGGATTATACCTGCAATTGGATAACATTAAGAAAACAATATCAAAGATCAGAATATCAACATATCTATATATGCTTTGTGAAGGTTTCCTGCTAAACATGGAAAACTCATCACACATACTCACTGCTAATCCCATGAGAATCTCTACTAAAATGTCAGCTAAAGGATTTTTGAAAAGTAAAAACCTGAAGGTTGTTGTTGTTTTTCCCCACAAAGAATATAGGTGAGACAGATACAGCAACACAGTGTTGGAAAGCAGACAACATTTGGATGGATAATTATTAAATTATGGATGGTACTAAGGATCAGAGAAAACTGTAAGCCATCAATGGGGGAGGCCAGCCTTCAGGCACATTCATGATATGGAGCCCTGGAAAAGCTCTGGATTGAAGGCACCAGGTACAGCTGGATAGCAGGGTAACATGAGTGATGGTGAAAACAGGTGTACAGTTGAAATGCCTCTGAGACTGTATCCCATACTGTGTAGAGTTTCTTACCCCACCTCCCTTCACAGCCAAGGAGTAGAGATTTACCTTCTGGGGATTGGTAGAGACACTTTAATCCTAAGAACACAAGTTACAGATGAGGATGGGATATCATATTGAAAACAGAAGGATTTATTAGAAGACCATATTAAGTGGCCATGTTTCTGGTCTCTTTTTTTCTCTAGATGAAATGCTGGAACTTGAGTTCATAGCCCAAAGCAGGAGATTCAAACAGGGACTGAAAACAATGGCCTGTTGACTATTATAATGAAGTCTTTATCTATATCTGCTTCTGTACTACCATGACAGAACCGAATAGTTACAGCAATGAGTATCTAACTGATCAAGTATAAGGTATTTGTTCTCTGGCCTTTTATACAAAAAGTTTGCTAATCTCTGAATTAAAGACATTTCAAGGAAACTGCCTGGGACAAGAGACAAAATCTATAGATGCCAGTCATTAAAGTTTTCAAATGAAATGAAATAGCTAAACAAGTTTATTCTACAATAAAACCACCAGTGGACAAAGCCTAACTATCCAAATAGAATTGGTAAAGATCTTTGTAGTGTTTCACTTACTATTAAAGAAAGATATACACAAGGATTACAAGATATTTAAATAAGATTTTAATGTGAAATACAAAGATTAGAAAAAAAAAGAAAAGGAAGAAATCAGAAAAGAGTCATTGAAGATAGCAGAAGAAAACTACACCCCTCCAAAAAAAGAAAGGAAAAAAAAGGTAATAGTTTTAGGGACCAAACTGTATTCATTAAACAGGAATAGGAGCTATACAAAACAGGTACTAACATATGAAAACTTCACTTGAAAATGAATACACAAAACAATATAATAGCAACAAATACCTGAAGAAATTCTAGAAGATAAAATTTAAAAAATGTAAGAAATAGAACAACAAAGAGAGAAAAGTATCAAATAACGAATTCTAGAAGATAACTAAAACAGAAACACGATTATTTCCAGATTGAGAGGAAAAACTGAGTGCTTACCAAAATATAAAAGAAAAAAAAACTCCATATTTTGCCAAGCACTCTGATATGATAGCCAATTAATCAGCAAGTCTCAGCTTTCCGAACTGAACAAGTTTATATAATACAATTTGGAAGAAGCACTAAAATTAGGTCAATATGACCGGTTCCTGTTGTAGTTATCTGACTATAGATGTTATTTGTTGAAAGCTCATATTCTTTTTCAAAACAGTTGCCTCACAACTACTCTAGTTACTCATCAATCCACATATTTTAGAATGTTCAATGATAGTGCTGTCTCTCTGAGGCATTCTGGTAGTTGCTTGGTCCCAAGTCCAAAGTTTCCAAAAATGATCCAGAGAAGTCCATTTGCCAAAAAATTAACTCCATGGGAATTATCTCAAAAGATCTATGACAAAATGAATATAAAAAGTGATACTTTTCTCTTTTTTGTATGCTACAAAGATAATATTCAAAGCATAATGTTTAGTTAATTTTTAGGAGTCATAGTTTACTAGACTTAATGGAGACCTTCTCAAAACCAAATTGGAAGTATGGGTCGTTTGTATACGAGCTCATTTCTTGGTTCTTAAAAGGTAATCAATCAGAATTTTAAAATTCAATTTAATTGAAAATATGATTTGTATTTATATCTTTTAAAACAATAAGAAATAAAAGAAAATGGGTTCCACCTCAGTTATGGCTTAAAACTTATGTCTCCCCACTTAGTCTTTTGGACTTTGCAAATGCTGCCACTTTAACATGCTTAAAGTTAATCCACAAATATCTTTTCATATCAGCTCATAGTCTTTTGTCTTAACATAGTCTCTATGAATTCATAGGCCAAAAAAAAAAAATTGAGACTAAATCTTGACATCTCCTTTTAAACCTTTCGTTATATCTATTCACTTCTCAAGTCCTGCTCCATGACAGTGTCTCGTCTGTCCACTTCTTCCTCTCTAATGCTATAGATATGACTTCAGCTCGGCTGTAACCACTTTATTACTAAGCTAGTACATTAGGAAGCTGAGAGGTCTCTGTATTTTGAGTCTCTAATCTGGTAAGTCTTACAAGGTAATTGTATTGAGTCACTCTTTCCTGAAAACCTTTTGTCAGTTTCTAGGGCTTTTGCAAAAGTTCCAAGCTCATTATTACAGTATTCAGTTCAGTTCAGTCCCTCAGTCGTGTCTGACTCTTTGTGACTCCATGAACCATAGCACACCAGGCCTCCCTGTCCATTACCAACTCCTGGAGTTCGCTCAAACTCATGTCCATTGCATTGGTGATGTCATCCAGCCATCTCATCCTCTGTCCTCTGCTTCTCCTTCTGCCTTCAATCTTACCCAGCATCAGGGTCTTTTCAAATGAGTCAGCTCTTAGCATCAAGTGGACAAAGTATTGGAGTTTCAGCTTTAACATCAGTAATTCCAATGAATACCTAGGACTGATCTCCTTTAGGATGGACTGGTTGGATCTCCTTGCAGTCTAAGGGACTCTCAAGAGTCTCCTCCAACACCACAGTTCAAAAGCATCAGTTCTTCTGTGCTTAGCCTTCTTCACTTTTCCCAATATCACTTTCTCTCCTAGAGAACTGTTTTTTCTCCATTTTGTTACATTCAGCCATCTTACCGAAGCAGTGATACAGTGTTGAGACTGAAGATTGATTGTATGCAGCTTAAATATGGGCTTTAGGTATATTTTAAAAATTGATTGTATGCATATATGTATACACATAAACATGAGTTTATATAAATATGATAATCAGTTTGTATATTATATATAATTTTACAAATTACATATAAATATATATCATGTTTATATATATATAATTTTTCAAAATTTGGAAGGATAGAGATTGTACCAAAAAATCCAGATTTGTGGCTACTCTTAAGAAATCAGATGCCTTTGCCACAGAGGGATTCTAATACATGGTTATGATTAACCAAAACTAAGGCAAGGTTTTTCCCTTTAAAGAGAGCACACACTTTCCCTTTTGCCCTGGTCTCTACCACTCCCCTTTTTCTTATAAATGGCTCACCAACTTTGCTCATTTATGTCACTCTCCTGTCACCCATAAACCTTTATGTTGGTAACCCCTGCTTCATCTGTGCATGCTACATGCTAAGTTGCTTCAGTCATGTCTGACTCTTTGCGACCCCATGGGCTATAGCCCGCCAGGCTCCTCTGTCCATGGGAAGCCTCCTGGCAAGAATACTGGAGTGGATTGTCATGCCCTCCTCCAGGAGATCTTCACAAACCACGGACTGAGCCCGCATCTCTTATGTTTCCTGCACAGGCAGCTGGGTTCCTTACCACTCACGCCACCTGGAAAGCCTGGTTCATGTGTACTCCTACTTCAAAACATCTCTGATTATGTCATTCATTTGAGATTGCTACTTTCTCTGCACTTCTGTAGATTTAAAAAAAATGCTTCTCTTACATCCTTTATAGTAACAATAAAACAAATAAATTCAATCTATTAATACAATCAAAATCAACACTGGAAGTATTTCTCCACTAATGGTTCTTAAACTCTTTGAAAGTCAAATGAAGTCTCACCTGATATGTTTCTTTCCAAAGAAGTTAGCACAAATCACGTGTATTTAACAATTGTTTTCTCAAGAGAGTGAATGAGTAAATAATTGCTTCACTAAAATACATTTTAAATAAATTTCAATATATTTCCATCAAAACAACAAATACGTAAATATAGCTCAAAGGAGATTGACATGTAAATAATCATTTGGAATGGAATTGTCACTTATGAACATAATTGAATTTTTGTTTTTTGTAGCTAAATAAATTGCAAAATAAACTTGGTATTCTTCAAATTCTGGTTGTTTCATTTGCACACGTGTTTCCCTCATATTTCCTGCAATTATCTTAAGAGAATTCTTGTTTGAACCCTCACAGATCTAGCCATATGGAAACCAGTTGTTATTTGATGTGACCTTGTATCATTACTTCCGTGTCTCAAGACACTTTTGTATTCAGAATGCAAAACCCATTAGTGGTAGAGTGATTTGTTCAAGGACAGAGAGTCACTGAATCTCACAGAATCAGCCTATTAAACCCAGATTACTTAGAAGACCGTAAATTTGGGGACATTGCTCTTATTTTAAGCTGGATAAAACAGAGTTTAGTCTCATAGGCTTGTGGTCTCTGATTTGTTTGAGTGGTTTAAGCATCTGGCTCCAAAGAATTAGAAAGAACGGACTAATATTCAATAAATCGATGGGCTAAAATGTAGCTATTCAAACCACAAAAACTGTTTAATGGATTACTTGAGAAGTGACGGCACAACTCCTGATAGATTAGAAGCTCAACATTCTTCTTCATCATTTGATCCAGGAGAAGAGAAGCAGTCTTTCTAATCCTTACAGTTGTACCTTCATTTCACCTTCTAAATACTCTTGCTTTTGTTTAGCATTCCTCAGCTCTGGAAATATGAATGATAAGCTCATCAAGAGAATTAAGTGAAGTTGTTGCATATTACTCTAATGGAATTGTCAGTTCTCATTAATAATAGGAATGTATCATTTACAATCAATCAGTTATTCATCGGTGGAAATAGCTAGGCTGTCTTCATTTTTTAAAAATACCATTTTAGTTAGATAGAGATTCTTACTACATGTTTTATAATTGTTTTATGAAACATTTAAAAATTACTGTCATTTTTCCTTTTTTATAAGAGTTCATTGCTGTCATATCTATGTGATTGCAACAGAATCAGATGAAATTAAAAGATTTAGTTTGGCTGATTTATTCACTACTAAGTGGTTTCTTTTTTTCCTTGAACTTTGGTAAATTAGACAGTAATGTCACAGTTTGAAGGCAGAGGAGTTTAATATTACTCATTACATGTATGTGCGAAGAATTTAAAATGAGCCACATTGATAACAATATGAGTATGGGCAGGCAAATATGTTAAATTAGAGGAGTGGGTAAAGTTTACTTTTTAAATTCCTTTGACTTCTGAAAATGTCTACTAAACCATCAAGATTATGAGACTAATCTACTTTCCCATCCCAGTGAGTTTCTAAGGATTCTGAGCCAAGAAAATATAATTTAGCTTCAATATTCTCCCTCCAGGATAGGAAAAACATAGACGTTTCAAGAATGAAGTGAAAATAATTTTCTTCCAAAATGCTGAAAAATATAAAATATAATTAGTTTTGGTGTCTTTGTGGCTGTTGTTTACTTAACACATCACTTCAAAGATATTTAGTTACTAGTATTATTCACTAGTTTTCTGTGTTTAAAAATGTATGGCCTCAATAAAATTATGCAAAACATTGTTTTTGTGTAATTTGCCAAGTTATCTGCTATTTTCAGTTAGTGGACATAATTAGTAAATATCAAAATTCTTTTGTTTTCTTTTAGGCATTTTTTACTGAAGTGTAATATACCAATGGGAAAACACACAAACTGTAATTATACATCTTGTTGTGTATAATTATGTGCAAAATGAGCCATCCATATAACCAGTACCTGGATCAAGCTGTAGAATATTACAAGCAACCCAGAAATCCCCTTGTATCTTCTCCCAGGCACTATCTTCCAAAAGGTAACAATATCTGAATTCTAATACATAGAGGGTTTTTGATTGTTTGTTTGTTTCTGTTTCTCAAAGTACATTGTATACTTTTTTTCAGCTTTGGCTTTTCACCTCTCTGTTATACTTTTTAATTGACCCCTATGATTTCCTGAAGCAATAATCTGTTCATCCTAATGATGTATGTAGCATTCCATCGTATGAGTACAATATAGTGTCTGGTTCAGTTCTCCGTAGAGGCTATTATAAATAATATCATCATAACATGATGAAATGTATCTTTCTATTGGCCATGCACTTAGGATGGGGATCATTGATCAGATGGTAAGTATAAATTCAGCATGGTAGATATTACCAAATGCTTTTCCAAGGTGACTTTTCCAATTTGTACTCCCATTCATAGTATATGACAATTCCAGCTGTTCTACAATAGTGTCAGCACTTGCTATTGTCTGCTTCTTCATTTCAGCCATTCTTCTGGTGAATAGAGGTACGTTGCGATCTAACTTGTATTTCTCCAATGACTAAGCTAAGCACCTTTTCATCTGTTTATTTACTGTGCTGCTTGGTACTCTAGAAATTTGAACAAACACCACTCTCTTACAGATGGAATCTTAACATTAGGGCTCAAACTGTCTTGGTCATGAGAATGAGGCTGTAGTAGTGGATCTGGAGCCTGCATGTCATGGAGAATAAAATCATTAGACAAAAGCATTCCTCCTGTGCTCCCCAGTGTCACTGTCTCATCCCCTGTCCTCAAACTCTTGTAAGAGTAGATTGGTTAAGGCAAAGGTGGATTGGCTAGATATAAAAGAATAAAAGAGAAAAGATGTCGTGATGTTCATAATTTTCCTATTGTGGAAAATATGTTTCACTTAAAAATTCTAATCAAACAAAGAAAAAAATAAACACTGTTTGTCATTACACAGAGCATCTGGAGTGGAGGTAGTGAAGGAGATGAAGCAGAATGCAATTCTTCCTTGCATTCTGTGGTCTATATGTAAGGAAACAAACTCTGACAGATATCAGTTAACAAAGATTGTGCTAAAGGAACTCAGATATAACATGAATATGAGTACTTGGGAGTTCAAAAAAAAAAAAAAAAACATTGCAAGGCCTTAAAACAATAAAACCAGAGATCAATAATGAGTAAAAATAGCAAGGACCGCACAGAAAAGGATGAGAAACTATTCTACACTAGTTTAGATGCCTTAGCAGATACTTAGCAAAGAGTCTTGAAAACTATATTACAGAAAAATCATATAGGATTTGAAGAATACACACACACACACACACACACACAGACACAGACACAGACACACAGACACAGACACACACACACAGACACACACAGACACACACACCTGGAATGAATCAGATATCCCGCAAAGAAAACTTGAAGTGATTGTGTTCTTTAGACAAATTATTTCTGAGCTCTTCTTTATTTCATTTATTTATTTTTGGCTGCCCTGGGTGTTCATACTTTGTGCAGCTTTCTCTATCTGTGACATGTGGGGGCTACTCTCTAGCTGCGGTGTATAGGCTTCCCATTGTAGTGGCTTCTCTCGTTGCAGAGCACAGACTTGACGCGAGTGGACTCCAGTAGTTGTGGTTGGGGGGCCCTAGAGGATGTGGGATTCAGCAGCTGCAGCATGCAGGCTCAGTAGCTGTGGCTCCTGGGCTCCAGACACAGGTTCAGTGGTTGGGGCACATGGGTTTAGTTGCTCCACGGCATGTGGGATCTTCTGGACCAGGGACCAAACCTGTATCCCCAGCAGGTGAATTCTTATCCATTGTTCCACCAGGGAAGTCCCTGGTGCTGCTGCTGCTGCTGCTGCTAAATCACTTCAGTCGTGTCCGACTCTATGCGATTCCATAGACGGCAGCCCACCAGGCTCCGCTGTCCCTGGGATTCTCCAGGCAAGAACACTGGAGTGGGTTGCCATTTCATTCTCCAATGCGTGAAAGTGAAAAGTGAAAGTGAAGTCGTTCAGTCATGTCAGACTCTTCATGACCCCATGGACCACAGCCTACCAGGCTCCTCCATTCATGGGGTTTTCCAGGCAAGAGCACTGCAGTGAGGTGCCATTGCCCCTGAGCACTGATTAAAAACAGGTAAGCTCAAATGGCCTAAGTGCAGACTTATCCAAGATGGAGTAAATAAAGAAAGAAGGAAAGGGAAAAGAGATAATTGGGCAGGTGATTTGGAAGGTGAAGGGGACAGAACTAATAAGCCAGCATGTATTGAACATGATATGGTTCAGAACTAGAGTGGAAGTACCTATTTGGAAGGAAGTATACAAGCCAGGGAAATCAGATGGGCAGCAATGATCCCACTCTGCAAACGTTGCGTGGAGGCATCTTGTGCCCCATGAGGCCCTAGTGATGGCCTCATGCCGATGTGGCCCTGGGTCCCTTCTATTTCATCTTTGTCAAGAAATGTCAAGCATTTTCTGTGGAGTCAGTATAAACAGATGCAAGGGGCCCATATAAACTCACCTTTCGTTTCCTTTTTCTCCTTCCCATCCTTTCCTTTCCCTCCCTTTCCCTTTTCTTTTCAAAATATAACTGTGTAGATAAAACCCGTGCCTTTTTGTCTTTTGAGTGAATCTGCTGTTTGGCATTTTGACAGATGCGTTATCCTGCGCCATGTCAGCCTTGCCTGTTCTCTTTGCCATTCCCTTCTCCATTTCTCTTTTAAATACATACTTCTCTCTATATATATTTTATTGGGGAATCTGGGTAGAAGGAAATCAGGGCCATTTTTCTCACTGGCATGAGTTTGGACATTTGTGGTTGCTGCAGTTGAGACTGTGTTGATTATTGAATTGTATATCAGCCTCTTTTAATGTGATTTCCACATAAAACTGTCCACCCAAACATATACATTTATATATTTTATTTTATATGTAGGGAATAAAGGTCTTTCAGCTCTAAAGCAACAACTGGCAGGTTATGGTTGCTGCCTGCCTACTGAATAGTTTATTGAGAGCATAGTTAGATTAACATGAGCCTTGTCATAACACTGTAATTTATCTTTGGAACAGGATTCATGATGTGGCTAACATTTCTCTCCTCCCAGTATTAAACATATTTTCATTCTGTGAAGCTCACTCTAGGCTTAATTCAATTAGTAACTTGGACATGACATCATACCTTTTTTTTGTTTTCATTTAAGAATTCAGGCTTGAGATATAAACTTGCAACTCCTATGAAATATTTCATGGTGTTAAATTTGATAAGTCTCTCAACACATTACATAAAAGGGAAAGGTGCCATGATTGCAGTATTTGTGAGGAAGTTGGAATGGCAGGGCAGTTTGCCTGCCTTTATGAAATAGTGTATCTCCCACTCCTCCTCTCTGCCCCTGGGGACTCTATAAGCTCTTTGTTTCATTCTACCTTTAAAGATAAAAAATATAGACAGATAAAGAAAAACATTTAGGACTTCAGAATAATATTGTATTGAAAGGCAGTTAGTACAACCCAGCTTATTATCTGGGTTCCATTTTTCTCTACACTAAAGAATGATCATGTTTATTTTGATCCATATAAATCACTTTTCTGTGAATAGTGTGATATTCTATCAGCATCTACCCAGTTCTGCTCTCTGGGATCTTTGAGACAGGTACTTCTTCTCCACTCAACTCACTTCTCCCAAGAGAGTATAATTAAGCAATAGCTTCTGGACTACCATATCTGTTTAAAGACTTACAGATCAATGGACCACATCAAGGCAAAAATCCAGGTTTCATGAATAAATTTCTCCAACCATGAAATTCAAATGGGTTCATGTGGATGCCACATAGAAAGCTGGGGTATGAAGCTTCCCAAATAGAATTGCAGGGAGCAGCTTCAGCATGGAAATAATGACCTGGCAGCAATCGCTCCCCATGAGGGGTAAGTGACAGCATCATGAAGCCAGAATCAGGACTCATTACAGGAAATTCTGAGCACTTGTCTCGGACACTACCACCCCGGGACCCCATGCTTCCTGAGGGAAGGAGTCCAAATGAATACGTCTGGGACTTAATAAGCCAAACCACAGAGATTTTGTGCTGAAAAATAGAAAGCAGCAACACTGGAAGTAAGCCAAGGTTACACTAAGGCATGAGCATATCGTATAATACGGATGTTCAAGATGAAATATGGATGTGCCCATATGATGAATGGCATATGGCCAAAACAGAAAACACACCTGCCCTTTGACATTAAGTTCCAGGCATCTACACATGGGAGACATTTCCATAAAGGCAAAAGTGCTCAAGAATGGAAAACAAAATCAATTGAGAAGTTGATTTTGATGGAAACATTAAATGAATTAAATAGGCATAGGCTGCCTGTTACAGGCAGAAAGACAAAGAGTTAAACAAGAGCTTGAAGAATTTTTTCTTTATATTCCTAATGTCTAGCAGAGTCCCTGCACATAGCTGGTGTTCAATAATATCTGTAAATGAATGAAAAGCCTTCAAATATAGCCATTATATAAAAGGAGTCACTGTTCTTTACAGGAACATACAACCCCAAGTTATATTTAGTCCCTTCTTTAGTGGGTTGATAAATAATTTAAAGAGAGCAAACTCTGTTATCTCTAAGCATGAGACAAAGCTTATGTACTCTCGTGATGTACAGAAGGAAACTGACTTTCCTTTTGATGCTGCTTACAGCATCATCTGAGATGTGGGACATTCCAGGCCTATGCACAGGCTCTGACAGTTGTGCCAACATTCACAGACAGAAGCAGCTTTTTTATATATATATTAAGATCATAGATTCTGCGGAAGAAATTGCCAACTACAAAATCTTACACCCGCACATGTCACCCAGAACCCTATTGTACCTCATATTTGAATGTCTAAATGAAGCATAATAATTTACACTTTACAATATGTATTAGGAGTTTTGGCTTAGCTGTGACTTTGTCACGGATAACTTCAGCAATGGAATTATACTGTAAATCTTGGCTGAGTTTTAAATAGCCAAAATTCATTCGCTATATGGCTGCAAACATTTAATGCGGCATGCATTTGATCAAAACTTTAAATCACTGCAAGAAAAGATATATGTTCCCCATATGGCAAGTTAGAAATGAAAGGGTAATGCTTATGACTCAGTAATGCTGGGTTTATATCGTTGTACCTGGTAGAATTAATCTAGAATCCTAGCTCTGCAGAGAAGATCAAAGAGAAAACTATGGAAACTGTTGCCATCCTTGATATATCATCAGCAACCAAAATGAAAAATAATACCTTTTATCAAAAGATCAGGGTGTATGAGTACTGAAGGTTATGAAACGGTTCATTCTGTTTCTCTTGTAATAGAGTTTGATTGGTTTCAGAACATGCATATTGTTCACAGAGCTTTGGGATATGGTGATGGTGTCTATTCTGTGACCACCCGGCTTTCTCTGGCTAGCATAAGGCAGATCCAAAATAAGAAATCAGTGGAAGAAGTTGTAAAGTAGGTGCTTGGAAAATAAACTACCAACATATATGCATGGGCTTCCATGTCACTAGACCACATTTTGCTTCTAAGTGGTTGCTTAGAATCCTTCACAGTAAATCCTGCTTTCCTATTATGAGTCTATCTTTTTATTGGAGTGTAGTTGCTTCACAGTGTTGTGCTAGTTTCCTCTAATAGCAAAGTGAATCAGCTATACGTATACATACAGCCCCTCCTTTCTGAATCTCCTTCCTAGGTGGGTCACCACAGAGCACTGAGGAGGGCTCCCTGAGCTACACAGTAGGTTCTCAGTGGTTGTGCATTTCATACATAGTATCAATAGTGTATATATTTCAACCCTGATCTCCCATACACAACACCACCCTTCCCCCTTCTTTTGGTGTCCATACGTTTTTTCTCTACATCTCTGTCTCTCTTTCAGTTTTGCAAAAGATCATCCATATCATTTTTCTAGATTCCACATATATGTGTTAATATATGATATATTTTTTTTCTGTTTCTGACTTACTTTAGTCTCTATGATAAGCTCTAGGTCTACCCACATCTCTACAGATGACCCAATTTAGTTCCTTTGCTATGGCTGAGTAATATTTCATCACACACACACACACACACACACGCACACATGCACACACACACGCACACACACATCGCATCCTCTTTATCCATTCCTCTGTTGATGGACATTTAGGTTGCTATTATTTAATCCAAATCCAAGATAAGCAATCATATGCTTTCTTTCCAACACTGAAATCCTGCTCAATGAAAGGCAACTTTTTAAGTGTTAGGTCATCATTTAATGTGATTATTAGCTTACTGATACAATATGGCAAATATATAGCCAAGAAGAGCCAGAGCATCAGATAGTTTGAAGTTCTCACAGTAAGAGGGATGTGCTGTGGGTCTACTACTAGTTCTTTAACTGCAGCTCCTTGCTCTACACTAGGCAGGGTAGCTTTGAGCTACACCACTCTCCTATTGTTTTTCTCTTTCAGAATAGCAGTGACTGCTTTGACACAAATCCTTGCTCTCTCTACAGCATGCATCTAGTCATTCACTTGTCCTTTTGCTGGACTCCAGGACACTGGATTATCCCCCCATCTCTCTGACTCCTCCTTTACTACCTCCTAGTCCTGTCCCTCATGTTTAATATCAGTCTCCCCTAAGATTTGCCTTCAAGCCTCATTTCTTTCCTTTACTCTTTCCTTCAGCTAAAGAATCCTATGTCAGCAACCATGCATTTCACTCCTGTTTGCAAGAAACCAAAAGAGCATCTTTCTGTGAATGTTCTGTCATCATCTTGAACTTGACATGCCTACAGCTAGTCATCTGCTGTCTCCTTGTATATGCCCCTATTTCTCACCATAATCCCCATTGACAGAAGCTGTTGTTCAAGTCAGACAGGCTCAAAACCTTAGCATTCTTCCTATGGGAGGTGTGCATTATGGTGCTAAGTCTTGTAAATCATATGGAAGTAAATTACACTTCCTTGCTTTCTTTTTCATGGACCCCTTTCCTTTCTATCATTGCTAATAAAAATTTTAGTTAAGAATTGTTCTTCTCTCTTGGAAACAATATTAGTAAGAGAAACTGTTATAATTCTTTCTTTTAATCCGCATTGTGTGCAAGAAGACTATCATTAAAGCCCTATTCTGGTCAGGCTGTCCTAGCTGTGTGACATAGCGTAGTTTCAAATGCTTGCTGAGTAAAGTGCAGGAAACACAAGGAAGACTAAAATGCCATTGGGTTGGATGACAGGA
Source organism: Capra hircus (assembly GCF_001704415.2). NCBI lineage: Eukaryota > Metazoa > Chordata > Mammalia > Artiodactyla > Bovidae > Capra > Capra hircus. The sequence continues at coordinate 74,472,351 of NC_030814.1, forward strand.
AGACTGGAGGAAGAATCAAAAGTCATAGATATCGTCCATGAATAAACTGAAGGTTTCTGAATAAATGGCAGGGTATCACCAAAGGTATCAAAGTATCATAAGGTCTCACTATGGTATATTTAAAAAAATAATGTCCTTAACTAGGTGATTACTCTGCTAAATAGCTTCCTTTCCTGCTCTTTATCATTCCATAGATCCGTTTTTATAAAATGAATATACTATTCAAGTACATATTATGAAATTGAATCAATTTTATGGTTGTAGACATAAGGTTGGGAAAACAAGTGAGGAGTCTGTAGGGTGATAAGACATGGAATGCCTCTGAGAGGCTGAGAAGCTTCTGTACTGAGTCAAGTCATAAAGAATGATGTTCCCATGCGTCTCTAAATATCATCAGGTCTCTCTTGTGTCAAGCACTAGTAACTACCTACAATGGTTTGCTAAGTCACTTCAGTTGTGTCTTTGTGACCCTGTGGACTGTAGCCCACAAGGCTCCTCTGTCCATGGGATTCTCCATGCAAGAATATTGGAGTGGGTTGCTATTTCCTCCTCCAGGGGATTTTTCCCAACCCCAGGATCGAACCTGTGTCTCTTCTGTCTCCTGAATTGGCAGAAGCATTCTTTACCACTAGTGCCATGTGGGAATCCCTACCTAGAATGTAAGGTACTACTATTAATGGTTGAGAGCCCTTCCCAATCTGTATCAGTCAGCTTTATTTTTGAAGAAAGCCTTTGATGTTCCCAAAACTCTAGACCAAAAAAGTTACTCCTCTCTGCAAGGTCCCATTATACCTAGCACTAAAAATCATAAATAATCCTTCAAATCCAGATAAAATTCCTTCTTTCCACAATGCCTTTCAAAGCCTCTAGAAACATTTTGGTCCTCCGTATTTTATAGTAATCTTTATGGACCTCTGTTTAACTTCTTGTATTACATCAGCTGTCAATGTGACCCATATATTCTAATGTGTTCTATTTTCATCAATGGGTAGAATGGAACTCTTATGGGGAAGAGAAGGGAATACAGAATCAAAAGACTTGGGTTTGATAAACATAGCTGGCACATAGAAGCTCTGTGATGGACTGAGGAGTGAGGCCTGTAATATTTTTGAGGCCCGCTTTGATCATCTGAAAAATAGCAATAATAATGATCTGTCCTCAAACAAGTGGTTGTGAGAACTTGGCTAATCTACCTGAAAAATACTTTTGCAAATGATAATATGCTCTGAAAATAATACTTATTATGAATATCCCACACTGCACCTGACCAGTAACTTTTCATTTATGAGATACTTAATAAATACTTATAGATTCAAATCAAATTGAATCTCAACCTTTCAAGGTGAGGAATATTTAATAAAATAAAATTTAGAAAATATGTTTTATATGCTAAGATTGTTTCTGTAGATAAATGATTTCCCAAATGAATATAACTAATAGGAAATTGCTTGGGCAGTAGCTCAATATTTGGAATATTCTGGTTTAAGCCAGAATATATATATTTATCATTTTAATTTGCAGTTTTCATGAAAATAGAACATAGGCTTGATAGTACTGCCTTTGGCTCCAGAAGACAGAAAGAGCATGTTTATAAAAGAGAGACAAATAGAAAGTGAATGAGAAATTAATCTTTGGGGAGAGTGACAAAGAATATGTATCTTCAGCCTAATGAATGTGATGATTGCACTTCCCTGCTTTCACATCAGTGGGACAAGTGAACATCCAGGATAACAAAGAATTGTTATTTTGCTTTAGAGAAATACTGGTATTGATATAAAGCATAAATGCTTTCTGAATTCTAATCAGGCCTCAGTTCAGTTCAGTTCAGTTGCTCAGTCATGTCCGACTCTTTGTGACCCCATGATCAGGCTTACTCATGCCTTAAGTTGTCTTTTTCTTAATTTAATTTAATTAATTTATTGTTGGCAGAGCTGGGTCTTTATTGTTGCATGGGCTTTCTCCAGTTGTAGCAAGTGGGGGTTACTCTCTAGTTGCAATGCACAGGCTTCTTATCATGGTGGCATCTCTTGTTGCAGAGTACCAGTTCTAGGCCCATGGGCTCAGTATTTGGGTGCACAGGCTTAATTGCCCTGTGGCATATATGCATTCTTCCCAGACCAGGGATTAAACCTGCATTCCTACATTGGTAGATGGATTCCCAACTATTGGGCCACCAGGGAAGTCTATACTTTGAGTTTGAGAAGAAGTGAGGTGGCTTTAGATACTAGCACTCCACATTTAATTTTTATGAAAGCCATAGAATGCAGAGAGAGCTAGCAAAGGTGTGAAAGAATAGGGTAGGCAATACTAATAATGACTAGCTGAATATTTTCTATATATTTTCTGAATATTTACTATATGCCAAACATCTATGCATCTATTTCTTTACTGAATCCGTACAACACCCTATGAAACAGGCACTCTTACTGTCTCAATGTAGCAAATTCAGAAGTGGAGGCAAAGATTAAATATTTTTTTAACAATTATGTAAATGGTCAGTTGGTTCCAAAGACTTTGCTCTTACCAATTGAAAACAATTCCTCTTTGCTACCCCAACATAAGAGGTAACTGAAGCTAGTAAACTGTTTATGGACAGGGGTGCCAGATAATTGGGCTTCTCAGGTGGCGCTAGTGGTAAAGAAGCTGCCTGCCAATGCAAGAGACGTAGGAAACACCAGTTTGATCCCTGGGTCGGGAAGATCCCCTGGAGGAAGGCACAGCAACTCACTCCAGTATTCTTGCCCGGAAAAATCCCACGGACAGAGGAGCCTGTCAGGCTGCAGTCCGTAGGGTCACAGAGTCAGATACGACTGAAGTGACTTCACACATAAGCACACCAGATAATTAACCTTGACGTGCCTGGACATAATTTGGGAGTTTGAGAAGAGAATTGAGGATCTATGTGAGTGGATGCGGAGATGAGTCTTAACAGACTTTGCATGCTAAAGGAACCAGCTTTTCTTAGGCCTCACTAGCCTCAAAATACAAACAGAGTTATGGTTCTCTGGGTATATGGAAGGTGGAAAAATTGATTCAGTTTCCAGATTCAGGTATAGAAGGCAAAATATTTCTTGGTGGCTATTTTATTGTAATTTCCATGTTAGTGTCTCATTAATGCTACTCTCATGATTGCAAATCTTTTGGCTTAATCTTTACTGGTTTTGTTTTCTTCTACATTCCTATGTTGGAAGCATCAGAAGCTATAGAATAATCTAAGTATTAGGAGGAAGAGAAAGATAAACTAGGAAGCTGGGGAAAAAGTCTTACAGTGTGTGTCTGAGGTTTGTTTCCTCCTAATTTGGGGGGAGGGTGGCCCTTCCCTGTAGAAAATGTAAATGATAAAGTATACCACTCTGCCTTTTGATGACCCCAACTTCTCATAACCTTGCTCCCCATCCATGAATTTCCTCTGCTACCAGATGTGTGAAGCAGCCTCCTAACTGTGGAAATTGCTTCCAGATCCTTACTTTGTACTGTGGTGCCAATGAATAACAATGATTTAAAGTCATGGTTCTTTAAATTTTTGTGCAATGAACTACTTCAAAAGTGTAGTGGCTACTTATGGAACCCCCTCTAAGAATGATGTTCTTAAATACATGTTATTTAAAAATAATACTATAAAAGAAATAATTTACATGGAAATAAATACAGTTACTAAAACATTTTTTAAAATGTAATGTATAATATGGGCTTCCCTGGTGGCTCAGCGGTAAAAAAAAAAAAATAATAATAATAATAATCCACCTGCCAATGCAGGAGATGCAGATTCGATCCCTGGGTCGGAAGATCTCCTGGAGAACAAAATGGCAAGCCACTCCAATATTCTTACCTGGAGAATCCCTTGGATGGAGGAGCCTGAGAGGCTTTAGTGCATGGGGTCTCAAAAAATGTAGGACACAACTTTGCAACTAAACCACAACAAGCAACATATAATATATGTACTTTAAGCACACTAAGTAAAGTTCTGGCAGCAAATCTAATAATAAATGCAATTTCTAGGTAATAGTGAAGGTAAACAATATTTGCCATATTGGCAATAACCATAATACTGTATGAAAATACATGCAATTTCTATTGGTTGCAAAGTGGCAGTTTCTGCTAATACTACTGTACATTTAGTATATATTAATAATAGAAAATAATACGATATGGGGTGGGAGGTGGGAGGGGGGTTCAGGAGTGGGAACTCATGTACACCCGTGGCTGATTCATGTCAATGTATGGCAAAACCAATACAGTATTGTAAAGCAAAATAAAGTAAAAATAAAGATAAAAAAATTATAAAACCATATATATTCTGAGGTAAAAAATAAATAAATAAATGTTAAAAAAAGAAAATAATATGAGATTTAGATAAAGATTAGTGGAAATAAGGATGTAATATTTTTACACCTTGCTGTCTATTTGTAAAATCTTGTGGACTCTATAGACTCAAGGTTCAGGATACGGAATTAAGTGATAACCTATACACTCTACCTCCAGTGTTTAAACTTATAGATGACAAACTATTGAATTTTAAATATCAGGTGTTAGATGGGACAGAATTGGAAGAAACCATTGCCTTCTCCCCCTTTCTATATTCAGGCCATAAATTAGGGTACATGCTGTACATGCTGACATTCCTGAGATTCTCTTTTTTCTTATCATTTGCCATCAAAGTGGCAGTGAAATTTATAGTTGCTATTTGGGTGGGATAATCACATTGATGATTTTAATTCTTATTTATATAAGCATCCAATTGGCTAGCTGGTCATAGGCCAATAAAGTAAAGAAAGGTGACACAGGGGAAATAATTTTGGAGTAGAGATATTTGTGCATAGAATGACCTTTAAGGAGGGTCTCACAAACTGCACACATCTTGAAGAACGAGAGGGTAGTTTGATGTCTTGGACACTTAAAATAATAGTGAATGTCACTCAAAATGGAAACAGGCATATTGGAAAGTGAACAAGCAGTTTCTATCAATAAAGTAATCCTATGCATGGGCAATCCAGTGGATAACCAAGAAATCAATTCAAGTACTTCTAGACACAGAATTGTAAACTCTCTAAGAGCGAAAGTTTGGTTTATTTATTTTTTTGTAAAAATCACCCTTAACAAAGATATCACAAATTATTTTGAAAACATTTCTAATACACAGATATACTACTCTTATAAAAATCAACTATTATAGATATGACTAAAGTATTTATCACCAGCCACAATCCAGTTCTTTCCCTCTATGTACCAATGGTGGTCCATACTTTTTCTATTATGTGTATGTTTGGTTTCTGAGTTTCTCTTTATAGCATATAAATGATATCATATATATATATGTATAATTTTCTTTTTTTCAACATGTAATTTAATTTCTTCCATGTTAGCACACAGATATTTATTCATCTTAGCCATTGCACACTTATTCTTATCGCTTCATAATCCATTTGTTTTTTTGGACACTTCTTTTATTTTGTAATATTTCTATGATAAGCAATGCAGTAGTAACATGTCTAGCAAACTTCCTTGTGTTCATGTGTTGTGTTTCTATAGTATATAAACTGTAAGTAGACTTATTATGACTGTGTGTGTGTGTGCTAAGAGATACTGCCAAATTGCTTTCCATAATGTATGGAAGTATACTCCCCTCAGCAGCAGATAAGAGCCCCAACTTCCCATACCCTCGCCAATATCCGCCTTCATGATCTAAAAGGACACCAGGCCTTTATTTCTGCAGTCATTCACTACAGGAAAAGCTGCAGAAGTAATGTTAAATTAATTCTTAGGAACTCCCAGGTCTTCAGGTCTTCTCTTTCCAGATGGACAGTTCTCTTATGTTCAGTAAATAATGGTAAGAAAAATTAGATGTTCCTACCAATAGTAAATGTAAGCCAAAAATCTCAAATCTAATATCCTGATCTTTAGTTTTCAGTCTGAAAAGAGAGAGAGAAAGAGGAAGACCTTGAAAGAGAGAGTGATAGGAATGAATGAGGGGAACTAACATTCTTTAAAGAAGTGCAGGGAAACACCAGGCTGTGTAATAGGCACTCTTCTTATGGGCAGACGAAGAGCATATAAAAAGTGGTCCTTGGCCTAAAGAGACTCTTAATCTAGGGAGAGGGAACAATAAGTAATAAACATTCATGTTCAAGTACGATATGTGTCAGTATAGAGGTGCTGTGGGAATGCAAGAAAAGACACCTTACTCCGGCTAGGAATCCTGACCCCAGTATCCAATGAGGAAGGCAAAGAAGAGGTGCCAGTTAAGAGAAATACCACACTTGCCTAGGCAGCTACCACCCTGGAATATGGTGTCTACAGTGAAATCCAGATATGGCATAAAAGAGGCTGTTCCTATAACCCATGCAATGAAATAGGCTTATTACTCCGACAACTTATTAGCGAGTTCTTTGGGGACTTGGGTGGGATTCAACTAGGACTTGCCTTCTTATAAATTCTATACCTAAAAAGCCTTGGTTGGAGAAGGTCCTAATATCTTTGAAACTTTGAGAAAGTTTCAAAAACTTCTAGATAGAGTACTAAAGTGGAAAAAAAAAAAAAGGCAAGCAAGAGTATTTGAAAGGTATTTTTGCTTTCTTCCTTCCTTCTTTCCCCCTTCCTTCCCCTCTTTCCTTCCTTCCTTCAATTTTCTTTCTTTCCATTATTATTTGGAGGGTTAATTCTTAGAAAATGCAAAATGTGTATTTGATTGCTATGGTAATGGAATGTGAACTGAAAGAGAGACACAAAGAGACGACGAGAGGGCAGAGGCCTGGCTGTGTATGATTTCATGTCAACTAGTGTTTATGCAAAGCCTTTGCCCACTGCCAAAGCCTCTTGGTACATTTGCATAATTAAAAACAGCAACATAATCAGCATGCTGGGAAAACAGCACTAACTAGATTGTGCCCCAAACTTAAACTCCTCTGAACATTCTCTAGGATATGCGTGCCGCTTGTAAATTCCATCAGTCAACAGGCTGATCAAATTATTGAGACATATCCAATGTCTGGAGGTCAGTGGAGTTTCTGCCGTTTGAACCAGGGTAGATACAGTATTTCAGAGAGGGAAAGCTTTGGCTTGGAACATCTTTTCAAATATAGAACTTTCCTCTAGTGATCTCTAAATTCAGTAGATCTCTCAGAAAAGAAAGTGGCATCTTTGCTTAGAATAATGAAATACTTTCCAATCATACTCAAAAGTACTCAGGAAGTGTGCCTTCTATTGTGTTTGTGAGACATCCATGGACGTAGGAATTTCAAAGAACCAGCTTCTCCATAGACAGCTGGAATCAGCCATACCTCTGCTTTTCTCTCCATGCACCTTGCTCTCTCAGTACCTTCTCATGGAGAGCTTGGGATTCCCTGGAAGATTCTTTCCCCTAGTTCCACCATGAGTATCTGTTAAAGTTTATTTCCATCTTAAATTCTGTTCAGTTCAGTCATTCAGTTGTGTCTGACTCTTTGCAATCCCATGAACTGCAGTAAGCCAGGCCTCCCTGTCCATTACCAACTACTGGAGTCTACCCAAACCTATGTCCATCGAGTCAGTGATGCCATCCAACCGTCTCATCCTCTGTCATCCTCTTCTCCTCTTGCCCTCAATCTTTCCCATCATCAGGGTCTTTTCAAATGAGTCAGCTCTTAGCATCAGGTGGACAAAGTATTGGAGTTTCAGCTTCAACATGGACTGGTTGGATCTCCTTGCAGTCCAAGAAGACGCTCAAGAGTCTTCTCCAACACCACAGTTCAAAAGCATCAATTCTTTGGTGCTCAGTTTTCTTTATAGTCCAACTCATCCATACATGACTACTGGAAAAACCATAGCCTTGACTAGACGAACCTTAGTTGGCAAAGTAATATCTCTGCTTTTGAATATGCTATCTAGGTAGGTCATAACTTTCTTTCCAAGAAGTAAGCACCTTTTAATTTCATAGCTGCAATCACCATCTGCAGTGATTTTGGAGCCCCCAAAATATGAATTCTGCCACTGTTTCCACTGTCTCCCCATATATTTCCCATGAAGTGATGGGACCGGATGCCATGATCTTCATTTTCTGAATGTTGAGCTTTAAGCCAACTTTTTCACTCTCCTCTTTCACTTTCATGAAGAGGCTTTTTAGTTCCTCTTCAATTTCTGCCATAAGGGTGGTGTCATCTGCACATCTGAGGTTATTGATATTTCTCCCAGCAGTCTTGATTCCAGCTTGTGCTTCTTCCAGCCCAGCATTTCTCATGATGTACTCTGCATAGAAGTTAAATAAGCAGGGTGACAATATGCAGCCTTGACGTACTCCTTTTCCTATTTGGAACCAGTCTGTTGTTCCATGTCCAATTTTAACTGTTACTTCCTGACCTGCATACAGGTTTCTCAAGGGACAGATCAGGTGGTCTGGTATTCCCATCTCCTTCAGAATTTTCCACAGTTTGTTGTGATCCATGCAGACAAAGGCTTTGGCATAGTCAATAAAACAGAAATAGATGTTTTTCTGGAACTCTTTTGCTTTGTCGATGATCCAGCAGATATTGGCAATTTGATCTCTGGTTCCTCTGCCTTTTCTAAATCCAGCTTGAACATCTGGAAATTCACAGTTCATGTATTGCTGAAGCCTGGCTTGTGGCATTACTTTACTAGCGTGTGAGATGAGTGAAATTGTGTGGTAGTCTGAGCATTCTTTGGCATTGCTTTTCTTTGGGATTGGAATGAAAACTGACCATCATGATTATCTGGGTTGTGAAGATCTTTTTTGTACAGTTCTTCTGTGTATTCTTGCCACCTCTTTTAATATCTTCTGCTTCTGTTAGGTCCCTACCATTTCTGTACTTTATTGAGCCTATCTTTGCATGAAATGTTCCCTTGGTATCTCTAATTTTCTTGAAGAGGTCTCTCTTAAATTCTGTGGGCCTTACTAAAATTCAACCACAGCTCCCAGCCATGTTCAGAGTTTAAGTATAGCAGAGTTTGGTTTGTTTCATTCTCAAGCACAAGTGCTGGTGGAATTAATGAAATGATTGCTGATAGAGAAGAGGCAAAAACAACAAGGTATTTCCCATCAGCTCCCACTTATGTACGCTTGAGAGAAAGGTGCACTGCTAGGTCATCCTGGCTCATGCATTAGTTGATTTGTCTGAGGCAATTACGACCCTTGTGTTCTTTGTATGGGAACAGGGCTGATCTTGTGCCTACATTTATTGTGGACACAATAAATACGAAGACATAAATAATAAGACATAAACCAGAAATCATATTCTCTTGCCACAAAAATACATCATGTCACTTCCACTTTCTCTAACAGTTGAAAAACAGAATCTGGCACCTGCTGAGTCAGACAGCAAGAATATTTAGATGCAAAATAATTAGCCTATCAAAGTTCCATCTTCATGAATTAACATGTAAAGGATCAAAATGTTTCAACCTTAGTGGATGTGGATTGCTCATTTTTAATTAAAAAACATCAATGGCCCCAGAAATATGATTTGGTGTCCAGAGGGACTTTTTCCCGGTTGGAGCCATGCAGCTCAGACACATTTGTGGGTTTTGGGCTTTCAGTTTTCTTTCATTCTACTCGCACCTCTCAGTAAATGTCATACCTGATATGAAACCCTAAGATTGTACATCTGTGCCGTAATTTGGTTCAGTTACTATTTCACCCAAGTTCAAATGGTATATGTAAAAATTGAAAAGGACACTTCTCTTTTGCAATTGTTCCCTAGGAAGTGATTGCGATTCCCATTCACTCCAGCTTCCATAACTTTGTTTTCTGTGCCACCTTGGAGAGTGTAAGATATTCATGGATAGAAATGGGAGGTCTCAAACATACAAACTTGAGCTAATTTACCGTCAAGTTCTGCTTCAACTTAGCACTTGTCCCAATTCCTCTTTTTCTCCTTTACATCATTTGTTTACATGCCTCTATCTTCTATTAAATTTTAGAAACCTACACCATGTTTTTATACATCTTTAAGTATCTAACTACTTAGCCCCTAACACAGAGTTTTGTAATAAGTAATAGTTCAATAAACATTTGTTAGAGACAGAAATAGACAAGTGTTACCCAAAGTGAGATATGTAATATGATTACAGACTGTAACCAAATGAATTGCTTTATCTCAACAATAATGTAACTATTTATGCTCATTACTAAATATCACCTCAGATGTGTAACTTTCACAATGACTTTATGACAAATTAAAAATGAGAGTAAGCATTCAAAGAACAAATATCAACAATGTTAAATACATATCAAGATAGGATTTATATGAACATGACAAATATTGTGATACCTGGTGTGTATCAGAAGCAGTGATATGAGGAAACTAGGGGATATGTAATTCTCTAGTGTTTATTATTATTATTAGGGAATTTTAATGGAAAAATTAAAATGCTGAAGTTGATTTTGCAGTGAGGAGTAGAACCTAGGAAACTTAAATGATGTTGGGAATTTGAGCCTATAATGATTCTAGAACATGACTTTCTCATCTAGAGAAGCAGCTGGTTCGACTAACATGGATGGGCTCAGCTGTGCCTCTAAGCCCAAATGAAAGAGCCAAACAAGTGTACTTAGTGGGGTCCATGTGCATTTTCAAGAACCATTTCTGGTTGCATTGTTGTTTCGCCTTTTCTCTAAGTAACTTCTCTCTGTTCACTTTCAATTTATACAGCATGGTTGTGCTCCAATTTGCTGCCAACCGCAGTATGATTTGTCTCTTTATTATTGAGGCCAGAATGTGAGAATAAACTTAATTTTGGCTCTGGCAAGTCAGATCTTGATATGCAGTGGGTCCCCTGGTAGTAATTCAAACATGTTTCAGTGTCCTTCCAGAGTGTGTGAATACAGGTGCTTTATACATTTTTTTTCCACCTGTAGAAAGTAGAATTTTATATAATACTTTTTTTCTTGGTAAATAACACATTTTATATGACCAGTTTATGCTCCCATATGTTATTCATGATGATATCTTTCTATTATGGACTTCCTGAGCAGTTACAGCCCTGCTTCATCAATAAACACAGATTTATATTGTTTCCATGAGCTCTAAAGTAGTAAATTTTCTCTAACAAGGATTATGGTAAATATAATTGAATTATAGATTCAAAATACATATTTATAAAAGTCCTGTGTTCCTGGAAGCCTATGCAAAATGCAACTGATGATCACTAGTAGAATATTTCCCATTAGGAACAGCCTCACCAGCCTATATTTCTGCCTGATCCTAATGCTGACACTCTCTGCTTTCCTATATATAACTTCCAAAAAGTAAGACTTTAAAAATTAAATCTCATATATTTATCCTTTATGTTTAGCTCCTCCTTTGCCTTTTGCTTCAACATAGCACTCTGTGGGACCTGTTAATATGGATGATTAGGAAAAGAGTCTCTCTTGATACATTTCAAGTCTATTTAAACTATAAAACGAACAGTTTTATTTCATTCCTTGTGTGAAGCTACACAAATTAGAACAGTCTAATATGAAATGTAATTGCTCTAGTAATGTTTGAAATTGGCCTCTGAGGAATGGCATTTGAAGATCTCAGTGGGACATTAATTCAGTTGAAATTGTTGTATTTTTCAGGTCAGACCCTAACCTCCTAGTTTTCCTTTAGTGATATAGTATGACACTATGGAAGTATGTCCACAATCAAATTTACTTTTCTAAGCAGATGATACAGCAAGTCTTTTTTTCACATAGGTCAGCTGACATGAGCTAAGCAAGATGCCTTATTAGATGAAATGTTCCCAATTACCAGTGGATTAATACAAATCTGTTTATCTGAACCCACACCTGGTGTAAACTCTTTTCTGAGTTCATTGCTAACACTCTAAAAAGAAGGTCACATTGATGAAGGGGAAAGAAAATCAGAAAAAGAATAAGAAATTCAGTTCTTTCACATCAGTGGGGCATGCTTTTGTACAACCTGGCAAAACCATCAGCTAGAAACCTGATATCCTAAAAGCAAGTGGAAGGGTCTTCCTAAGTACACAGTGACAACTAAAACAGCATTAGGGGATCCCTAGGAAATACCCTCTTGATATACAAAATATCACTTTTCGAGTTAAGACCTAGAGACCTGCAAATCAGGTCCCCTAAACAGTCACTTTTCAGATTGCATTAATTATCTTACTTTGCTTTTCATTTTCACAGCCAAATCTCAGTCACAAGGATAAGACACACTAACGTAGCGTGAACCAGGCATTATATTAGCCACATGTGTGCATGATCAGTCATGTTTGAGGTTTTGTGATCCCCATGGATTGTAGCCCTCTGAGCTCCTCTGTCCATGGAATTTTCCAGGCAAGAATACTGGAGTGGGTTGCCATTTTCTCCCCCAGGGCATCTTCCCAACCCAGGAATTGAGCCTTTATTTCTTGCCTCTCTTGCATTAGCAGGCAGGTTATCAGTTGAGCCACTAGGGAAGCCCCACATTAGGCATAATCACATATATTTTCTTATTGAATCTGTTCGATTATTTTATGAGTAAATAATTATCATCCATATTTTCCAAGTGAGGCAACTGAAACTCAAGGAGACTAAATAATTTTTCCCAAGATCATGGAACCAATAGGTAGAGAAACTGGAATTTTTATTTTTAACATAGACAGGCAGGGCTCCAAGACCCGTGTCCTTTGTACTTTATATTGCTTCTCAAAATGTAGCTTGAACCGTATAAAATTGCTGTTTTGAATTAGTCAGAAACAACAGAACACAGACAACTACATATGATTCACCCTAAGGAATTTGGACTTGTTGTCCTTTAACGATGCATCTATGACTTCATTTTTTTCATGACACCAGAAGAGGGGCTCTGAGTTGAAGGGACCATACAATTTCAGTTAGTAGCTTTGGGGAAATTTTGAGTACGTTTAGTAGAATGACCTGTATGCTTTTGACCAGAAAATAGACCAATGCTTTCCAAACTTTAATGTATACACAGTCTCCCAGGGATTCTGTTAACACGTAGAGTCTGACTCAGTGTATCTGGAAGAGGACTTGCAATTCTGAATTTCTAGCAAGCTCCCATGTGATGCCAATGCGGATGGTCTGAGAACCATACTTTGAGTAGCAAGGGATTAGACAACTCTTCTTAAATTAACAATGAACATCCATTTTTCAAGAATTATCTGGCACCTCTAGCAACTGTTTCTAGCCTGTTATTGTGTAGATGTCTAGCTCTTTGCAACGCCACAGACTGTAGCTTGCCAGACTCCTCTGTCTATGGGATATCCCAGGCAAGAATACTGGAGTGGGTTGCCATATCCTTCTCCAGAGGATCTTCCCCACCTAGGGATCAGACCAGCATCTCCTGCATTGGCAGGCGGATTCTTTACCACTGAGCCATCTGAGAAGTTTCTAGCCTATAAAATCACTAAAGATAGTCTATGCTATGCCTTACTTTCCAAAGCCAAGAAATCCTTGTTTCAGAGCTAGGAACTAGGGTCACTGGACTCTGAAAGAATCACCCTAGCACATGCTCTGGCTTTGCTCTTTGTTTCACTCTGCTCAGAATCTCTTCCAGGCCTGTGTAGGCAGGAAATATTTAGAGAACTGTGTCCTTCGTCCGAAACCAATACCACTAACTTTGTGACAAATCATTAGTTGTAAGCAGTGAAAAAGGTGAGTTCAAGAAGTTCCAATTACAGTTAAATTAGACAAGTGAACTAATACTTTAGTAATATTGGGAAGCTATGTTATTAATTCAGCAGTAAGGGCACTGAATATTAAGAACAAACGTAATCATAATTGCTTTACACAGACTATAGATTATTACTTGTATTATTTATCTTTTGCTGAATAACAAACCACCCTAAATGTTAATGACTTGAAATAGTCAATATTTAATATTGTTCAGAATTCTTTGGGCTGGGTTGCCCAGGGCTGAGTGGTCTCGGATGGCCTCACTCATAGGACAAGACCTTGGCTATAAGTTTCTGTCATGACAGTGGCTGAGACCTCTCTCTTTATTGTCCCTCATCTTCAGAAGGCTATATTGGGATTCTTTGCATGGTAGTCCCAAAATTGCCAGCAGCAAAAGAGGGGGAGCCCTAGCATGTGATCCCACTGTAAACATTTGTTTGTATCCTTTTAACATATATTCCATTGTCAAAGCAAGTCACAGCCAAGCTGAAGTTCAAGGGATGGAGGTGTAGACTTGACAGCTTCCTGGGGGAAGCTCTGAAATATCATCAGCATTTTTTTTTTTTTCAGCATAGCATGCTTTGCTTTTTGGCTACAATTAGTCAATATAGTAAGCTTCTACCCATTCCAGTGCCCTGAAAAGGCTCATCTGCAAGAAGAATTGAGTCAATAGTTCTAGATTCAGATGAGGCTCCTTGGAAGTAGTTCTTGATCCAGAAATCTGTGAATTAAAAAGATAGATAGGTTATATGCATTATATACATCCAACATACAGTGTTGACACACAGAGAAGTTAGCTACAATAGATACTACTGCTCAAAAGGTAGAGACCAGCATGGCAATCATTGATTTGTAGTAATTCTAAAATCCACCCTATCCTAAGAGCAGAATATGACTCCTAATTAGAGACCAATTTTGTCCTCAGGAGTACCCTGCAATGCTTGCAGTTCTATACTGCTTTGGGCTCCATCCTCTGGTTTCTTTTCCTCTGTGCTGTGAGATATTCTTTATTTTATTTTATTTTTAATATAAATTTATTTATTTTAATTGGAGATATTCCTTTATATGCAAAAGATCCATATTTACAGCTAAGAGAACTTCTCACTTTGCTTCATAGGAGTAAAAAGTTTAAGCGCTAAATGGCCTTTTTGTTTTCATTTTGAATTATGTCTATGTTTTAAGCCTAAGATTGGTTTCTTGTGGATCTGATTCAGGTCCATTTCAAGCCCTGAAAGCCCTATTTTCATTTCTTTTCAGGACAAACCTCTTTCTGCTCTGGGCCAGGTGTCAAATTGGCATGGAGCAGACCTTAGATTCATGGACCTTTAATCTAGCTTAGTCTTTCAGAGGACTTTAACAAGGGAATTTATAGTGACATCTTTGATTTTTGCCTTTGGCTTTCCATTTTGTTTCATGCTTAAAATTATTTTTTCCAAACTAAGGACGCTGATTTGTTTTCCAACCATGCAAACACTGGCTCCTCTCCTCTAAGTTCTTCTTGCAGACTGAATATTCTTTCTTCAGCTCATACACAACCATGCACATCCACTGATACTTTCAACATTCTGTTTGGAGATTTCCTTAGCCAAAACCCAAAAGTTGATTAGCTACACTTTCTGTCTTCCAAGTTATTATAGGCAATAGTTTTGCCAATTGTTTTGTTGCTTTGTAACATGGGTTGCTATTTTTCCAATCTGTTGTAGATATTTCCGTGCCATTTTTCCAGACTTCACTAAAGCGTTTCCTACCCATTGTTCTATCTAGCTTTAACTAACAATATATTCACAGCTTTTCCAGCTTCCTCTGGGTTCCACATCTAAAGCCACATGTCTTATATTTTGTTTGGCAATGCTGAGTTTCTAGGTATGGTTCTATCTCAGCTTTTGCTATATAGCAAGTTACCTTAAGACATAGTAACTTCAAATAATATACATTTCTATTTATTCTTTTTCAGCATTCTCTGACTTTCTGGGTAGTTCTTGTGGTTTGGGTCCTCAGCTGGACAGTGGGGAGAATGTGAATATCTGGGAGTTCTTTCCACTGATTCCTCCTCTACAGAGGGCTAGCCTGGGCTTCTGCCTGTCAGAGTCCCAGGGTTCTTAGTAGCAAGAGTGGGAAAGCCCCAAGGTGATAGTATTTTTCAAAATATTGTTTGAATAACATTTGTGAATGTCCACTAACCAATTGAAATCATATGGCCAAGCAGCAATCTTATAGGAAGAGATATAGACGCTACACTCTGATGGTTGATGTGAAATACTATAGCTTTTTTTTCCAAACTGATACTCTCGTATCCAAAGAAACATCATCCTGATTTATTATAAAACCATTCAGACACATAAAAATCCATTCATTTAACTGGAATATGTTAGACTTGACATTTCATGAACCACATACAAATATATGCATATTCATGTGCCTATTTAGGTAAATGGATATAGGTATACACATATATCCATGCATATAACATACACACACACACACACACATCTATATAAATGTAAGTGTATTCCTAAATTAGATGACTTCTTCTGAATAAAAAGCATGTAACTCATCTTTCTTTTATAAGTCCTATTACATTTTTTTTCCTTCATTTTATTTTTACAACTAGAATAGTACTCTTTATATAAGTTCTCTTTGTTTGGCTGAAGACCATTTAAGATAAGAGTTTATTTAGTCAAAATAATACTGTTTATTTATATATGTGATTTCATATCCACATTTTCATGCATCCTGTAAGTGAAACCCTTTTTGCATATCGTACATGGCTATATGATACATACCATCTTATTAAATAGTCTTTTAAGAACAAAGTTCTTATAGTTGGCACAGTGTGCACTTTCAGAATTTAAATTTAAATTAGGTTGAATGTTAACAAATGTAGAATTGAGTTGTTATCTTTAGTTACCTGAACTTTTGGGGAATGTTCTTAAACATTTAAAATGTTCCTAGGAAAACAAATAATAATTTTATATAACTGGGATTTTTTTCAACCCAAGAAATTTTCAATTACTTTATTAGTAAAATAGTTTAATTCATCTTACAAAAATTAAAGTGAATATGTAATCATGAAGTTTATCCATAATCTGTTAGAGCCTGGAATACTTGAGTGTGGAGATATATTGACAGTATATATTATATAATATATAATAATGCTTTGATTAATCCAGAACTTACTTATTTAAGTCACTATAGTTATATTAACATGATTTAAAAGTGGGTAATTAAAAGGGGGTTGTAAAATGTTGTGTCATCAGAACTCTCACCGAAGCCAATACATATTTTCACTAATATGCAATACATATTTGCATGTGTTTAACCAAATAACTCAGAAAATCATTGTGGAATACCAATTTATATCAAAGAGATGCCTGGGGCAAAATTGTGATGAAGTCAGATGTGAGCCCATCCTCCTTGCTCTTAGGGACAGATGATACAGACAAGGAGAAATGGTTTTGATAAATAAAGCAGTATGGCTTTGATTAGACGCACTGGAAGAAGAGTTCTTGCTAGCCCAGTGGTGGGACTGTAAGCCAGGACTGAGGCACAGGAAACATATTTACGTGAAAAGCAGCTTCTAAGCTGAACCCTGGAAAACAGGTCAAAATACATCAAATGAAGACAACGCGGAAGAAGGGCAGGAAAGAAAGGAGGTGATTCGGGTAGAGGTACAGAACATCATTTCAACTCAGTTCAGTTGCTCAGTCGTGTCCGACTCTTTGTGACCCCATGAACTGCAGCACATCAGGCCTCCCTGTCCATCACCAACTCCCAGAGTCCACCCAAACCCATGTCCATTGAGTCAGTGATGCCATCCAGCCATCTCATCCTCTGTCGTCCTTCTCCTCCCCTCAATCTTTCCCAGCATCAGGGTCTTTTCAAATGAGTCAGCTCTTCACATCAGGTGGACAAAGTATTGGAGTTTCAGCTTCAACATCAGTCCTTCCAACAAACACCCAGAACTGATATCCTTTAGGATGGACTGCCTGGATCTCCTTGCAGTCCAAGGGACTCTCAAGAGTCTTCTCCAATACCACCATTCAAAGGCATCAGTTCTTCAGTGCTCAGCTTTCTTTATAGTCCAACTCTCACATCCATACATAACCCCTGGATAAACTGTAGCTTTGACTAGATGGACCTTTGTTGGCAAAGTAATGTCTCTGCTTTTTAATATGCTGTCTAGGTTGGTCATAACTTTCCTTCCAAAGAGTAAGCATCTTTTAATTTCATGGCTGCGATCACCATCTGCAGTGATTTTGGAGCCCAGAAAAATAGTCAGACACTGTTTCCCCATGTATTTGCCATGAAGTGATGAGACCAGATGCCACGATCTTAGTTTTCTGAATGTTGAGCTTTAAGCCAACTTTTCACTCTCCTATGTCACTTTCATCAAGAGGCTCTTTGGTTCTTCTTCACTTTCTGCCATAGGGGTGGTGTCATCTGCATATCTGAGGTTATTGATATTTCTCCTGGCAGTCTTGATTCCAGCTTGTGCTTCCTCCAGCCCAGCGTTTCTCATGATGTACTCTGCATAGAATTTAAACAAGCAGAACCTAAAGGTGATAGAATGGCAACCCACTCCAGTGTTCTTGCCTGGAGAATCCCAGGGATGGCAGAGCCTGCTGGGCTGCCGTCTATGGAGTCACACAGAGTTGGACACGACTGAAGTGACGCAGCAGCAGCAGCAGCAAAGGTGATAGAACATGGTTCTCTTGGTTCTCTCTCTCCCAGTCCTGTCATTGGTCCAGACTTCAAACAAGCTGGTTCTTCCATCTGGAATTTCTTCTCATCTCAGATCATTCCAATTTTCAAATTTACTTTTCTCAGATCCCATATAAACCCATTTCTGCCCTAATCCTACATATCACAGCTTCAGAGAAAGAAGAGCCAATTAGGTTATTTTGCTTAGCTGCATCCCCACATAGGACACTATATCTTTGTCACTGTAGTATTTATCACAGTTGAAGCAAATAATTACGAGCTCTGTAGTATCTGCTTTTTCTCAGAGATTCAAAGCTCCACTGAAGCAAAGACTATACCTATTTTAATAGCCTTGCCTTATCTAGTATATTTCACAAAATAGACACTCTATAATTTTTTTAATGAACATATGGACAAATAAGAGAGCATTCAGTGTCGACTACTCTCATTGTTATACTTTGCATCTTGAGCACTGCTGAGCAACTGTAGTATAGCAACTTCTTAAATTTATTGAATATTGGTGTTTTGTAAGTAGACTGTGATAAAAGAATGCTATTATAAGGAAATTATAAATATTGGAAATATTGATCAAGTGATATACCATACATTCTAAGGTGAAAAGGAAAGGGAGTGGAAGGAAGTAATAGAGAAAATGTGCGAGGTTAATGGAACTAAAGATCTCAAAAATGTCTTTAAAGGTCAGGAAAACCAACCAAAACAGAATGGGAGAATGGGTAACCGAGGGAATAACAAACATATTCCTCAGAATATGTGCCTAGTAGAATGCCTCTTGGTTTTTAATTTTTAAATGTAAAAGAATATATATCTTTCAATATGAAAGTTTCAAATAATGTCCATAAAGGAAGGGGCTTCCTTGGTGACTCAGTGGTAAAGAATTTGCCTGCCACTGCAGGGGATGCAGGTTCGCTCTCTGGGTCTGAAAGATCCTCTGGACGAGATGGTATCCTCTATCCAGCATTCTTGCCTGGGAAATCCCTTGAATGGAGGAGCCTGGCAGGCTATAGTCCATGGGGTCGAAAAGAGTCAGACATGACTGAGCAACTTCACTTTAGGCACGAAGTTGTGTCTCACTCTTTTCGACCCTATGGACTATAGCCTACCAGGCTCCTCCATCCATGGGATTCTCCAGGCAAGAATACTGGAGTGGGTTGCCATTTCCTTCTCCAGGAGATCTTCCCAACCCAGGGATTGAACCCGGGTCTCCCACATTGTAGGCAGACCCTTTACCATCTGAGCTATAAAGGAAAATTTTCATTTATGCCCTTTTAATTCAGTATAACGTTTACAAGCTATTAATCTATCTTTTTCAGTTCCTATTTTCAACATCTTTACATGCAAGTGGTGTAAAGAGTCAAATAGTTAAGCAAGGCTTATTTTAAATAACAGTGCACATATCATCCTTCATTTCCTACTTTTACTAACTGGAATTTAAATAACATGCTAAGAATATATTGGTTTTTAATGTTAAACATTATATTTTGATTGCTCGCTGTGGATGAGACTGTAATTCTTTTTTACCTCTTCTTCGTCATCACTGTACTTGTCTGTTTTCATTTTCTCATGTTCCTTAATATTGTAATTTAGGTTAGATCAATGTCCAGTACATATATTAATTTATATTATTTTTACTCCTACTTAGGATCTCTTTTCACCATCATCCTGGGGAAATGTCTTTTGACTCTGTCCTGTCTTGCATCCTTTGTTTCTTGTCTCCCACATCTTTCTCCTTACTTGTTTTATTATCTAATTATGAGATCACAGGTGCTAATAACTTCCTGAGGAAATACACATGAGATCACAAGAGGTTTTCTTACGCGATGATATTTTACCTAGGTAAATGATGCTATACTGGAAACAATTTCTCTTAGAATTTGAAAGGAACTGACCCCCTGTTTTCTAGTTTCTGACTTTTTTGCTGAAAAGGACCCAGCCATTCTGATATCCTGCTACCAAGGGATTTCACACGCTCTCCCCTCCCCCACCAGCATGGAAGCCTGTAAGGCCTTCTGTCCATCTCCAGCATTCTGCAGCCTCATCATGACGTGGCTCGGTGTGATCCATTGTAACCACGTCGTAGGTAGTCGGCAAGGGCTTTCAGACTGACAGTTCTTGGAAATGTTCTTGAATGATAACATGTGATTTTGTCCATTTCTTTTTCTCTCTTCATTCTTTCTGAGGACTTATTTTTCCTATTTATTTACTTATTTTTAAAATACAGTTGATTTACCACATTTTATTAGTTTAGGTGTATAACACAGTGTTTTAAAAATGTATGTAATAAATAAAGTTTATTTACTTATAAACTTTCAACAGATAAAATTTAAAGCTATATTGGCTATATCCCCTGTGATGTACAATGTAAGCTTATAGCTTATTTACTTATACATAACGGTTTGTACCTATCACTCCTCTGCCCCTATCTCCCTGCTCTTTCTTCCCCTCTCTGCACTGGTAACCACTAAGTCTGTCCTTTATATCGGTGAGTCTGTTTCTATTTTGTTATGTACATGTGTTTATTTTTAGATTACATGTATCAGTAATGTACAGTATTTGTCTTTCTCTCTCTGGTATACATGTGTATTATATATTTTCCTTCTTTTATGTATATTTATATACACACATACATACATACATACCACATCTTCTTCATTCATCTCTCGATTGGCATTTGGTTACTTTCATATCTTAATATCTAAATAATGCTGGTATGAACACTGGGGTGCATGTATCTTTGTTTTTTATAGATATACACAGTATTGGAATTGCTAGATCATATGTTAGTTCTATTTCTAACTTTTGAGGAACCTCCATACTGTATTCCATAGTGGCGGCACCAATTTATATCATTACCAACAATGGACTCAGGTTCCCTTTTCTGCATATCCTCGCCAACATTTGCTATTTGTAGCCTTTCTGATGATAGCCATTCTGAAAAATGTGAGTTGATATCTCATTGTAGTTTTGATTTGCATTTCTCTAGTTAGCAATGTTGAGCATTTTTTCTTGTGCCTATTGGCCATCTGTATGTCTTTTCTGGAAAAATGTCTATTCAAGTTTCTGCCCATTTTTTAATTAGGTTGTTTGGGATTTTTAGATATTGAGTTGTATGAGTTGTTTATGTATATTGGATATTATCCCCTTATTGGCCAGGTTATTTGCAAATACTTCCCGCATTTAGTAGGTTGCCTTTTCATTTTGCTAATGGTTTCATTCAATGTATAAAAGCTTCTACATTTAATTAGATCTCCATTTGTTTATATTTGCTTCTGTTTCCTTTGCCTGAGGAGACAGTTTCAAGAAGTATTGCTATGATTTCTGTCAAAGAGCATACTGCTTATGTTTTTTCCAGAAGTTTTACATTTTTCAGTCTTTCATACAGGACTTCTATCCATTTGAGTTCATCTTTGCATGTGATATGAGAAAGTTTTCTAATTTCATTCTAATTTCATTCTTTTACATATCACTCTCCAGTTCTCTCAGAGTTTATTGAAGAGACTGTTTATTGAAGAGACTGTCTTCCCCCCATTATATATTCTCCTTTCCTTTTCCATAGATTAATTGATCACAAGTGCATGAGTTTATTTCTGGGCTCTCTGTATGTTTTCATTGATCTTTGTGTTGGTTTTATACCAGTACAATTACTGTTTTGATTACTATAGCTCTGTATTATAGTCTGAAGTCAGAGAGTGTGATAATGCAGATATGTTTGTATCTCTCAAGATTGCTTTGGCTATTTGGAGTCTTTTGTGGTTCATACAAATTTTAGGATAATTTATTCAGTTCTGTGAAAATGTTGTGGGTATTTTGATAGGCATTGCATTAAATCTGTGGATTTCTTTGAGTAATATGGACATTTTTAACAATATTTATTCTTATAATCCATGACTCAAGATTCCTTTATTTTTCTTTCAGTTCATTTCAGTTCAGTCACTCAGTTGTGTCCGACTCTTTGCTGCCCCTTGAATCGCAGCACGCCAGGCCTCCCTGTCCATCACCAACTCCCAAAGTTCACTCAAACTCATGTCTATTGAGTCGGTGATGCCATCCAGCCATCTCATCCTCTGTTGTCCCCTTCTCCTCCTGCCCCTAATCCCTCCCAGTATCAGAGTCTTTTCTAAGGAGTCAACTCTTTGCATGAGATGGCCAAAGTACTGGAGTTTCAGCTTTAGCATCAGTCCTTCCAGTGAACACTCAGGGCTGATCTCCTTTAGAATGGACTGGTTGGATCTCCTTGCAGTCCAAGGACCTTCAAGAGTCTTCTCCAATACCACTGTTCAAAAGGATCAATTCTTCGGCACTCAGCTTTCTTCACAGTTCAACTCTCACATCCATACATGACCACTGCAAAAACCATAGCCTTGACTAGACAGACCTTTGTTGGCAAAGTAATGTCTCTGCTTTTCAATATGCTATCTAGGTTGGTCATAACTTTCCTTCCAAGGAGTAAGCCGTCTTTTAATTTCATGGCTGCAGTCACCATCTGCAGTAATTTTGGAGCCCAGTAAAATAAAGTCAGCCACTGTTTCCACTGTTTCCCCATGTATTTCCCATGAAGTGATGGGACCAGATGCCATGATCTTCGTTTTCTGAATGTTGAACTTTTTCAACTTTTTCAAAAGCCAACTTTTTCACTCTCCTCTTTCACTTTCATCAAGAGGCTTTTTAGTTCCTCTTCACTTTCTGCCATAAGGGTGGTGTCATCTGCATATCTGAAGTTATTGATATTTCTCCCAGCAATCTTGATTCCAGCTTGTGCTTCTTCCAGTCCAGCGTTTCTCATGATGTACTCTGCATATAAGTTAAATAAGCAGGATGACAATATACAGCCTTGACGTACTCCTTTTATATATTGTTAAATTCAGTTTGCTAACATTTTGTTGAGGATTTTTGTACCTTTATTCATCAAATATATTGGCCTTAATTTTCTCTTTTTATATTCTTTTCCTGATATTGTTTTTTAAATCCCTGTAATGGTGGCCTCATAGAAAGAACTTTGGTAGTATTCCTCCTCTTCATTTATTGAAATAGTTTGAGAGGGAAATCTATTAGCTCCTTTTTATATGTTTGGTGGAATTCCCCTGTGAAGCCATCTGGTCCTGGACTTTAGTTACCTGGAATTTTTCTGAATTACAAGTTCTATTTGACCACTAGTAATCAATGGTCAAATTTTAGATCGTCTGATTTATCTTGACTCAACCTTAGAAGATTATATGTTTTTGAAATTTATTTCTTTTAGGTTGTTCCTTTCATTATTATATAACTGTTCATACTTATATGACTTTTTACCTCTGTGATATCAGATGTAATTACTTGAGTAATAGCTCCCCTGTTATTGTACATTCTTTATGTTTCTGTTTGAATATTTTTAACTCCTTTTAAATAATTTCAGTAGAACTGCTCCACATGCATTAATAGGTGTATTTTTGTTGTGTTTGTTGCTGGAGGTGACCTTAATGTCCTCATGCTCTGCCATCTTGATCTCCTCCTTTGGACTTTTTATTTAATTTTCTTATATTTTTCTCATACATTTTATAACTATGATTTTTTAATGTGTTCTTCATGGGATATTTCTTTGACCTAGTTCTAGCTTTCTGTGACTTTCTGATACCACTTTTTTTTTGCTGTTGTTAATTTTTAAGAGTTCCTTTTTGGTTCTTTGAGTATTCTTTTATAATAGCAACCCATTCTTGCTTTAAGGATTCAATATCTCATTTATCAGAAGATGTTAATAAAAGTTTATTAGAAGGATTATTCCCTTGACATAATTTTTCTTCACATTGTTTTGTGTAACTGTGTGTATGTTAACATATGTGTATATGTTGGTCTTATACATTTTATACTAAGGCCTTTTCTCAGATATTGTTTTTATCTTGTTCTTTGAATTTTTGTTAAGGACTTTCTCCAGATACTGAGTAATCCATAATTTTCTGCTCATACTGAAGAGCAGAATGCTGAAAAGAGGATTGGAATCTCATAGGCTTTGCTTACTAGCTTTCACTATGAAGTGCTCTGCCTGAGCACATAATTTTGTGGCTTTCTCTTTGCCAGGTCCAATTCACCAGAGAGAGAGGGCTCAATATTCTGCCAGCATCCTGCAAGCCAACTGGCAAAAGATAGTTCAGGAGCCACAGGAATTAGTCTGCAAATACCAAAGCCCTGCTTTTGTACAGTACTCCTACACACAACTGTCTAGTTTCTCCTACCCCAGAGATTCTGCTGTTTACCTTCCCAAGGGAACATGTCTCGAGTCCTACTGAAGGAGAGGAGGGATGGCTGCTTGGCTAATGGAACAGAGAGTGGGAATTGGATTAGAGATACACAAAGTTCACCAGGGACCTTCTTGATTTCAACTGAATATTTGGATTCACAGGACTATCATAGACCACACTAGGACCAGACTGCTTTGAGAGAGATAGGTGGGAATGATAGCTCTACAGAAGGGCAACATCAGGCATTCCTTTAAAAAAGTCCTTGCAGCAGCCCATGTGGCAATTCACAGAATCATTGAGTCCTCATCTTAGATCACAGCTTAATGGCTAGGATGTGAGTTCATATCAAGAGGTGCAGGAGTCACTCTAACTAAAGATTCATGCTCCACATAAGCTGACATCTCTCATAAGAATGCTGTATGCATCTGTCCCAGAGTCTTCAGAGGAGACATGCCAGTTTCAAGAGCCACTGTACTCACAAAGGGTAAAAGTTACATTCAATCTAGATGTAGCTTATCAGGGGATTTTTTTTTTTGTTATAAGCAGTATTATCTGAGAATATGATTAAATATAATTTTTATTAGTTACCAGAGTAACAGTTCGGAGAAGGCAATGGCAACCCACTCCAGTACTCTTGCCTGGAAAATCCCATGGATGGAGGAGCCTGGTAGGCTGCAGTCCATGGGGTGGCAAAGAGTCGGACATGACTGAGTGGCTTCACTTTCACTTTTCACTTTCATGCCTTGGAGAAGGAAATGGCAACCCACTCCAGTGTTCTTGCCTGGAGAATCCCAGGGACAGAGGAGCCTGGTAGGCTGCCGTCTATGGCGTCACAAAGAGTTGGACACGACTGAAGCAGCTTAGCAGCAGCAGCAGCAGCAGCAGCAAAGCCACAGTTAAAGAGCTAAATAAAGTTCCAGTTCTCAGGCACAAAACAATGGATTGTGTTAAGTCTTTATCCACACAATCTAATTGCTTCTTTTGCTTTCTTAAAAAATTATTATTAGTGAAACAGGAAGGAAAGAAACATATGAAAAGAAATGTAGGCAAAGAGGCAGGTTAACATGATGTGTCGATAGGGGAATTTCAGTCTATTTCTATACTCTGAAGTAAACATGAGGTAAAAATACAAACAGAGTAAGAAGGAGGATGAGGTGTTGGATATTAGTGGCAGGAGAAAAAAACTGTGAAGTAGACAGTTTTGTAAAAGTATTTGGTGATGATCGCAACTCCTTCAAAAAATGTTATATCCAAGATTTTTATTTATTGAAAAGTATTTATGTATTACTTAGGACCGGCTAAATGCAATAATAAATAGGCTCTAATTGCCAGCAAGTTTGGAAAACTCAGCAATGGCCACAGGACTGGAAAAGTCAGTTTTCATTCCAATTCCAAAGAAAGGCAATGCCAAAGAATGCTCAAAGTACCTCACAATTGCACTCATCTCACGTGCTAGTAAAGTAATGCTCAAAATTCTCCAAGCCAGGCTTCAGCAATACGTGAACCGTGAACTCCCTGGTGTTCAAGCTGGTTTTAGAAAAGGCAGAGGAACCAGAGATCAAATTGCCAACATCCGCTGGATCATTGAAAAAGCAAGAGAGTTCCAGAAAAACATCTATTTCTGCTTTATTGACTATGCAAAAGCCTTTGACTGTGTGGATCACAATAAACTGTGGAAAATTCTGAAAGAGATGGGAATATCAGACCACCTAACCTGCCTCTTGAGAAATCTGTATGCAGGCCAGGAAGCAACAGTTAGAACTGAACATGGAACAACAGACTGGTTCCAAATAGGAAAAGGAGTATGTCAAGGCTGTATATTGTCAGCCTGCTTATTTAACTTATATGCAGAGTACATCATGAGAAATGCTGGATTGGAAGAAACACAAGCTGGAATCAAGATTACCAGGAGAAATATCAATCACTTCAGACATGCAGATGACACCACCCTTATGGCAGAAAATGAAGAGGAGCTAAAAAGCCTCTTGATGAAAGTGAAAGAGGAGAGTGAAAAATTTGGCTTAAAGCTCTACATTCAGAAAATGAAGATCATGGCATCTGGTCCCATCACTTCATGGGAAATAGACGGGGAAACAGTAGAAACAGTGTCAGACTTTATTTTTCTGGGCTCCAAAATCACTGCAGATGGTGACTGCAGCCATGAAATTAAAAGACGCTTACTCATTGGAAGAAAAGTTATGACCAACCTAGATAGTATATTCAAAAGCAGAGACATTACTTTGCCGAATAAGGTCCGTCTAGTCAAGGCTATGGTTTTTCCTGTGGTCATGTATGGATGTGAGAGTTGGACTGTGAAGAAGGCAGAGCGCCGAAGAATTGATGCTTTTGAGCTGTGGTGTTGGAGAAGACTCTTGAGAGTCCTTTGGACTGCAAGGAGATCCAACCAGTCCGTTCTGAAGGAGATCAGCCCTGGGATTTCTTTGGAAGGAATGATGCTAAAGCTGAAGCTCCAGTACTTTGGCCATCTCATGCGAAGAGTTGACTCATTGGAAAAGACTCTGATGCTGGGAGGGATTGGGGGCAGGAGGAGAAGGGGATGACCGAGGATTAGATGGCTGGATGGCATTCTGGACTTGATGGACGTGAGTCTGAGTGAACTCCGGGAGATGGTGATGGACAGGGAGACCTGGTGTGCTGCAATTCATGGGGTTGCAAAGAGTCGGACATGATGAGCAACTGAACTGAAAATATGTAACAGTCCAAACCCAATAGCAGTCTCTTTCACGTCTATATGAGAGTATTAGGCTGGAACATAGGGTGGTGAGGTGACCTTCTTCCATGGAGTCAATGTGCAACAAGGCCTCTTCCCTCTTAAGCACCTGACTTTCAAAGTTGGCAGGTCCTCCTCCTTCTAGTCAGTATGAAAGAGTGTACGGTGAGCTTTCTTTGAGGTGGGTCTAGAAACAGCATCTGTCTCTTCTGACCAAGTGCCATTGGCTGGAATTCTGGCAAATAACCACACTTAATTTCCAGTAGGACTGAGAAATGTAGTCCAGCTGTGTGCCTGTTATAACAAGGAGAATATAGCTTTTATTGAGCTGTAGTATGGGCATTTAAATTTTGTAAAGATTTCTATTAAATACATTCTCTTAAATATAATATAAATGTTACTTTAGAATCCAAGGATGTGCTCCATTACTTTTCAAGAGCTTATTTGAAGCATAGAATTCCTTACCAATGTCAAGTCAGTAAAATAATATTTTAAAAATAAGTAGGATTCACATCAATGATATTGCATTAAGAATAAGTTTTATATCATCAGAGTTGTGATTTACATGTATATATACGTGTATATAATGTTTTGTATAAACCATACCACTTGACTTTGCAAAACTGGCCATAAGTCAGTTACTTTTATCATAAATTAAGTGTTAATGTTTACTTTTGAAGAGAAACATGCTTTATCTCTATGGCTTATTTTCAGAGGTATTTACTTCTTTTAATTCAGGTACAAGAATATTTTATTCAATTCTACATTGTACCAAATTCTCGTGTTATAGTTTGCATACCATTTTGAGGGATCACAAGAAGTGAAATGTGGAAGTAAGAATATCCAAGTTACTAAAATGCTTCTGCTGTTTCACTTGATGTTGACTGAAGCTCTACTTTTTGGCTATCTTGCTTTTCTTATCAGAAGACAGAAGCTTCAGGGGGATATAACAAATATCATTTTCACTTTAAAACACACTTTATGACACTAAAATAAATAATTTGGGCATAAATCTTTATAGCTTGTATATCAAAATCAAATGTTAAAAATGTTCCCTCTCAAGTTTATGAATGCGAATTATTTTAATTTTATCATTATTTTGTCAATTTTACACATGTATGATATGGCTTTGGCTTCACTTGTGGTAATTTAAAGCACACCTATTATTTTTTTTCTCTTTAATAAAACCACTTCTATAAAAAAATAGAAGAAAAAAAGCAAACTCACTCTTTGACAGCCTGTTTCTATCCATTCACATCTTTCTGTAACATTATCCTTTTGATCTAATGGACTCCAGTAAAAGATGAAAGTTTGCATGGTGCATGAGCCAAACTTGCATTGCTGTTTTTAAGTTACAAAGGATGAAAGGAAAATGCTGCTCCTACTCTTTGATTATTTTTACATATGTGTAACTTAGAAAGTGACTGTAGAAATTGAAACTTTCCATGGGTCTAGTTTGCAAAAAGAAAGCCGCTCATGACCAATTTAGAATAAACATCCAAATTCTGAATGTTTGAAAAATTACTCCAAAGCCAGTTTTGTGACATTTCAAACATTTAAACTTGCCTTCATTGCTGACAGTTTTATCTATTGCTGAGGAATTTCACACCTGAGGCATAACTATGTCATACCTAGGCAGTGGTGTCTTAGAATTCTTTTTTTTTTTTTTTAAACTCTTGGGTTGGGGGAATAACAGTCAACCAAAGTGACTCTCAATTTCAACACTACTGTTTTACACAAGGTGTGAGTGTGTCTATAATCCCTGCAGGAATGAGGATACAATTACAAAGGAAAGTAAATCTGGATATGTTTATTCAGACACAATTACTATACTTAAAGCAGTGCATATCTGCTTTGACCCTAAAAATCACCAGGAAACATGCTTCTCACCAGAGGTTGCAACAGACAAAATGTGATATCTCTAACTCCATTTGAGGGAAGGAAAGATTTGTTTCAAGGTTACATGAGCATCCCAAGCCCTATAGTATACAAGAGCTAGTAAAATGCTTCTTCAACAAATGCTGCTTTTCAGAATTTAATGCTAAAATAATATTATATAATTAGATGTGACCCTAAGTCTATTTTGTGAAAATTCACTCCTTTTGTTGATGATTAAAGTAAGACTAAGTGATAATATAAATTGAAGATGATGAAAATCATGTTTTAATTTAGTATAGTAGTCAAGATTGCCTGATGCACAGTGGTATCTTGTGTGTGATGGCTTTCTGTGCTGGGTTTTTAATATTATACAATGACAAGCACAAAATCTGAACATCATTTTTCTGAAATCATGACCAGAGTGTTGAAAGAACTAGATTTCTTTTCACTTTTTTTTTTTTTTTTTTGGTGAGATCTTCAAGCTTGTATTTATAGTGATTATATATCTCCAAAACATTGCTCCCTTAAAATTTTGGGTTTTTTTCCCATTTCATCTTTTTTTCCCTTTTTTATTTTTTTATTATTTCTTTAATTTTTATTTTACTTTATTTTGCTTTACAGTACTGTATTGGTTTTGCCATACACTGACATGAATCAGCCACAGGTGTGATTACATACCAATTTCATTGATTCTATGATAACATTTGGTTTTGAACAAATGAGCATGTCAAAAAACTCTGGAGGTTCTTTATGATTCAAAATAATCTAGCAACATTATGTAAAAAAAAAAATTTTGTTTTTCAAAATCTGCAGTGTAAAAGTAAATGATCCCACTAGTCAGAATAAACACGATCAGATGGAGGGGTCAGTGAAAACACTACCATCCATCAGTGATCTCCTCAGAAATCTTTCATCATATCTACCATATACTCCTGTCAGATAAATGTACTTCCAGCCTCTCAGGTCAACTCTTTCCCATCCATCCCACTACTTGCCTCATCATTCAGACCCTCACAATCTTTATTTAGCCCCTTTCTCTTACCTCCTAACAGTCTTGCTCCCCACCACTGCCAGAATGGTTTACCTAAAATACCAGTGTGACCACACCATCTCTACTCCACTTACAAACGTTTTGAGGCAGGGGTGAAATGCATAAAAGACATTATGTTATGTGTCCACAAGTCTGCCGGGACAGCTGATCCACCTTTTATTCACTTCCTCCCTGCCATACTGCCCCATCTCTGATCACCGCTAATTTCCTCCTGTGCCAGAACCTAATGCTGCACAGAGTCATGCCTGCTTTCACTGATCTTTTTATTTTGTATGCCGTACTCTCCTCCTCTTATTTCATCTGCTTTAAAAATCTCTAAATGTAGATTGTTAAATGAACATCTTTAACACATTCCTGGCATCTATAACTGTCACCTAGACATAGCTTTGGCCGGGAGGAAGGTGCCTTACCTAAATACTTCTGCTATAATTTTGTGATTTCCCTAAAAGTCAAATTTACCATGCACCCTCAACCAAAAAAAAAAAAAGAGAGAGAGAATTTGAAAGAAAATAAAAACCTGGGTTATGTCAATGCGCTCTATATTTCACACACACTCATGCATTTTTTCTGCATTGAATTATACTCACTTTTGAAATACTATCATCATGCCAACTGTATCTCTAGAATACATTGGATTCTTGGTGGGTACAATGATTTTTAGGCAACTCTAATGCTTTAGAGAAAATGCAGATCAAATATGCTGTTTAGCAGTTGACTGATGGTTCCCTTAATGTGTTCAAGTGACTTGGGAGTTATTGTAAAGGTATATGGCTTCAAAACCAAGAAGAAGAAAATGGGTTTGACTATATCTTAGTCATATTTTGGAAAGAAGGATTTGCATTTGGCAGTTATTTTCAGTTGCACACTATAAAAGAAGAAAATGTTTTGTTCATCCTGGCAAGAACAATATTTTCCTTTTTAGATTTATTTTAAAAATAATTTGTTGATTGAACAGTCACACAGGTAAATCATTTTCCGCTAAAGCAATGACATTCCCAGGCCAGCAGGCTTAGTTCAAAATACTAAACCAGGCACCATCTGGAAAATCCATTTCCAAACTCTATGCCAATGGGTTGAAACCCTGGTTTGCTCAACCTGTATTTGAATGAGTAACATACTTTTCAAACAGAACTGGCAAGTCAAAAACTTTAAAATTCTTGACCTTGACTTGTAGATACAATGACAAGCTTGAAGTTGACTTTACCCTTTAGTATGAAGCATCAACACTTGGCTGCATGGTAATTATGAAAGACAATGAGATTTAATTGCTAGGAAAACCACAGTGTTGTCCAGAACAAAGTCTGTGATTTAAATGTGTGTTAGACGGCCAACTCATTGGATAAGACCCTGATGCTGGGGAAGAGAGGGCAAAAGGACAATGGGGAGCAGAGGATGAGATGGTTAGATAGCATCACCAACTCAATGGACATGAATCTGGGCAGACTCCAGGACATAGTGTAGGGCAGGGGAGCCTGGTGTGCTGCAGTCGATGGAGTCACAAAGAGTTGGACACAACTTAGCGACTGAACAAGGATAATGAACAAGATGGCCTCGAAATGTGTACTTCAGTGCTCCTTATCAAAACTATACTGCTCACCTCCTCTAGACATTCTCTTGCATGAGCAGTTATTCGCTATTTGGTGTGTGATTTTCCAACTGCATCCTAAATTCTGTAAGGATAGGGAAACTAACATTTATTTGATTTCTTCTATAGTCTCCCTCCCGTCTTTCATTTAGTTAGTGTTTATTGAGTCCTGCTGTTTTCCAAACAGCAATACTGAGGGATGCAAATACAAAGAGCAATGTTCCCTATCCTTGAGATTTTAAATCTAATGAGAAAAAATAGGTATGAAAACAAATCATTACCAGGTACTAGGAAAAGTGGTATACTACAGGCATATAAAGAATATTATGGGACAAGAAAGGGAACAACCACATTGGCCTAGGAGTGACCCCAGAGATTGCTTTAGGGTTGACCTTGAAGACTGAGCAGGATTTAAATTAGGGCAAGGAGGCTAAGAACATTTCAGATAATGGCAAAGGCCAGAAGACCCTGCAGGCAGGGTGTTCTCACATTAGTGCTTGTCCCAATTAGCTTTGGC
This sequence comes from Capra hircus, assembly GCF_001704415.2. Classification (NCBI taxonomy): domain Eukaryota; kingdom Metazoa; phylum Chordata; class Mammalia; order Artiodactyla; family Bovidae; genus Capra; species Capra hircus. The sequence continues at coordinate 74,504,653 of NC_030814.1, forward strand.
TGGAAGACAACATATTCTCCAGAAATCTTACTGTAATTATATGATTTCCCTAAGTAACAGGAACATAATGGAAATGTACATTCTGAGCAACGTAATACAGCAGAAGTATGTGTTCAAAGCAAGTGATTTGGAGCCAGAATGGCTGGGTCCAACCTAAACACGTAAATGCTGTCTGACTTTCAGCAAGTTATTTAAGTGTTGTAAGCTTCAGTGTCTTGCCCTGTAAACTGAGGAAGATATTAGTAATTACCTCATAAAAGCTATTGTCCAGACTAGGTAGTTATTAAAATTTTCTTAGAAAAGTGATAGGCTTGGAAGAATTTTCCATAAACGTTAGCATCAAATATTTGAATTATTCACTTTATTTAACTCTCTTTCTGATCTATAATTTACATACCATTTGATTAATCCATTTATAGTATATGTCAATGATTCTAGTTAATTCAGAGGATTTTGCAACTATCAACTCAATCTAATTTTAGAATATTTTCTTCCTCTCAAAAAGATACCTATTGAATTTCATTCTGTTTTTACTCTTCTATCTCCCAGGTCTATGTAAAAACTAATCTCATTTCTGGCTCTAAAGATTTTCCTATTCTAGACATTTCATGCAAAAGTCATGATAAAAAAAAAGTGGTCTTTTTTGTCTAAGTTCTTTCTCTTAGTATAGTATTTTCAAGATTAATCCATATTATAGCATGCACGAGTACTTTATTCCTTTTTATGGCTGAACTATCTATGTTCTGGGCTTCCCTGATAGCTCAGTTGATAAAGAATCTGCCTGAAATGTGGGAAACTCTGGTTTGATTCCTGGGTCAGGAAGATCTATGGGAGAAGGGATAAGCTACCCATTCCAGTACTTTGGAGCTTCCCTTATGGCTCAGCTGGTAAAGAATCTGCATGCAATGTGGAAGACTTGGGTTTGATTCCTGGGTTGGAAAGATCCCGTGGAGAAGGCGAAGGCTACCCACTCCAGTATTCTTGCGTCCGTCCACAAAAGAGTCGGGCACAACTGAGCAACTTTCACTTTCACTTTATCTATATTCCATTATGTGAAGGGCCATATTATATTTACATATTCATAAGTTGATGGGAATTTTGGATGTTCTGTTGGTAGTATATTATGAATAATGCTGCTGTGAACATTTGGGTACAAGTTTTTTCATGGACATATTTTTCATTTCTCTTGGTTACATGCATAGGAATGTAGTTACTAGGTCATATGTTAACATTTTGACATTTTGAAGAATTGCCAATGTGTTTTCCAAAGTAGTTGTACAATTTTCTTTACCATCAGGAATATACATGAACGTTTCAATATAATTATATACTCATCACTAACTGTTTATTCTATTTTTGTGAAAATTGCTGTTCATTAAAAAACAAAACAAAACCTTGTATTGGAGTACATAAAGCCAGTTGACAAGCAATATTGTAATAGTTTCAGGTGAACAGCGAAAGGACTCAGCCATACATATACATGTATTCGTTCTCCCCCAAACTCCCCTCCCATCCAGGCTGCCACACAACAATGAGCAGAGTTCCATGTGCTATACAGTGGGTCCTCATTGGTTATCCATTTTATTTTATTTTATTTTTAAATTTTTTATTTTTTTAAATTTTAAAATCTTTAATTTTTACATGCGTTCCCAAACATGAATATAGAGGTATGTGCATGTCCATCCCAATTTTACTGGGCTTGCATTGAAGCTATAGATGGCTTTGGGTAGTGTAGACATTCTAACAATATTAATTCTACTGATCTAAGAACATGGGATTTGTTCCTTTATCTTTTTTTTTTTTTTTCATCATTGTCTTATGGTTGTTGGCATAGGGATCACTGATTTCCTTGGTTAATTTTATTCCTAAGGTATTTTATTATTTTGATACGATTGTAAATGGGAAAGCTTTCTTTACATTTTTTCAGAGTTTATTGTGAGAGTTATGAAATGCAAGTATTTTTTGTATGTCAGTTTTGTATCATGAAGCTTTACTGAAATCATTGATATGTTTTAAGTGTTCTGGTGGAGTTTTTAAGATTTCCTATATACAAGAGCACATCATTAGCACACAGACACAGTTTCACTAGTTACTTTCAGATTTGGATGACTTTTATTTCTTTTGCTTACCTGACTGCTGTGGTTAGGACTTCTGGTATAATGCTGAGTGGGAGGAGTGAGAATGGGCACCCTTGTCTTGTTTCTCATCTTAAAGGGAAAACTTTCAACTTTTCACCATTGAGTATGATGCAAGCTATGGGACTGTCACATATGACCTTTATTGGGTTGAAGTATGTTCAATCTTGGAGAAGGAAATGGCAAACCACTCCAGTATTCTTGCCTGGAGAAGAGGAGCCTGGCAGCCTACAGTCCATGGGGTCTCAAGAGTTGGACACGACTTAGTGACTAAACCAGCACCACCATATTCAATCTACACCTATTAGTAAAAGTTTCTATCATAAAAGGATGTTGAATTTTGTTGATTACTTTTCTACATCTGTTGAGATGACTTTATCATTCAATTAATTTTATTCTGTTAAGCATCCTTGCAGTCCAGGGTTAAATCCCACATGATAATAGTATATGTACTGGTTAATTTAGTTTGCAAGCATTTTGTTGAGAGATTTTGCATCTATATTCATAGAGATACTATCTTTTGGTTTTCTTATTGTGTTCTTCTTTGGCTTTAGTATCAGGGTTATACTGGCCTTGTAAAATAAGTTTGGAGGTTTCCTTCCTCTTCAAATTTTCAGTTCTTCTTTGAGAAGAACTGGCATTATTTCTTCTTTAAATATTTGGTGAAAGTGAAGTTGCTCAGTTGTGTCTGACCCTTTGTGACCCCGTGGACTGTAGCCCACCAGGCTCCTCCGTCCATGGGATTCTCCAGGCAAGAATACTGGAGTGGGTGGCCATTTCCTTCTCCAGGGGATCTTCCTGACCCAGAGATTGAACCTAGGTCTCCCACATTGCAGGCAGATGCTTTAACCTCTGAGCCACCAGGGAAGCAGTAGAAATCATCTAAACCTGAGCTTTTTTTTTGGAGAGAGATTTTGATTACTGATTCAATCACCTTACTCATTGTGAGGCTGATCAGATTTTCTGTTTTTATGATTCACTCTTGGCAGGTTGTAATTCCTAAGAATTTATCCTTTTCTTCTGAGTTGCCTAATTTATTGGCACGGACTTGTTCATAGTACTCTCTTATGATCCTTTGTAGTTTTGTGGTATAAATTATAAAGTCTCTCCTCTTTCATTAATAATTTCATTTGAGTCCTCTTTATTTCTTGCCAAGTCTAGCTGAAGCTTTGCCAATTTTGTTTATAAAAAAAAAAAAAAAAACTAACTCCTAGTTTCATTGTTTTTTTCCCTATGGTTTTTCTATTCCCTGTCTTGTTTCTGCTCTGGTATTTTCTATCTCCTTTCTTTCTTCTTCCAACTTTTGGTTTTGTTTGTTATTCTTTCCTAGTTTAGTAAACTTCTGGCTGCTCTAAAGTTTTGCTTGCATCATGGAGTTATGAGCCTTCTCTAATTGGCCTCCAGTACTCTTAAGAAATAAATTTTCTATGCTCCATTTCAAATAAATTCAGATTCCATCAATTCTATGGCCTGCCTTTATTCTGGACAGAACACCAGAACTATTGCACTGCAGCTTGGTTGGTTGGCAGGGAGCTAAATTATTCTGCAGTGACATCCTTACTCTATGAGTGGTCATAGGGTAGGAGTGGAGAACACCTCTAGTTTTCTCAGGTTGACTCTCCTAGCCTGGAAATTCCACACTACAAGCAATCTCAGGTAGGGATCACTCCCGCAACATTTTAAGTAGAACTTCTGTTCCATAGGTAAGGGTTGGATAGGGGAATGGAGACCTAGTCGTTTTAGTCATACTTGGCTGGGATAGAACTTCTGCAGCATGGGACAGGAGGGGACAAGAGACACCAACAGACTTTTTGAGAGTGAAATCATATCCCCAGACTGGATACTGGGAGAGAGTCCCATATTCTTAGTTCTTTTTCCGTCTGTATAGAACACTCAGGGTTGAGCTTCTGTAATGCAAAACTGGTGGGGGTAGGGGAGAGGATGCTCCTGGTGGTAAGGGATTAGAGCATGGATCAGATTTACAGTTATGTTTTTACGGAGATTTAGCAGATTTTCTATAATGAATGTTTCTCCATTTTCAGTTTGCCCTTAGGATAATTTCCAGGGACTTTGAATAATTTGCTGGTTTGATTTTTTGTTTAAAATAATTTTCACAAGTTAAATTGTAGTTTTCTTGGGGAGAGGGTCCCCCAGTCTCCTTACTTGGCCATTCAGGAGATCTTCTCTCCTTTGATTACTTATTTTTGCCAGTGCATTTTATTTATTTTTAATCTATTATGAGAGCATTAATTAATCACTTCTATAACCATAAATCCTGCCATGTATTTTTATAAGAAACTACATTTCCTCATGTCTGACAAAAACCTCTGTACTAAAAAAAAAAAAAAAAAAGTAGATTCATATGTTTTGAATCTGTCTTATAGGCCCCTGTTGGAAAATCAGATTTCTCACTAGAATATTAAAGAATCTAAGGAAACTAATACAGAGAAAAATGAACTCTTTAGAAACTATTGTTTCCCGAAAGTGAGGCAGTGCTAAGCAAGGGCCTAGGGACAAGAACTGAACAAATTGTGTTACCTGGAAATTGGAGGTCCTAGTAGAAACACAGATGCCGGCCATAGATGCTGGCACACGACCAGGATCATGTGCAGAAATATCCATTTCAACAAAGGGCAGTGGAGGCGCAGCTCTGCCATGCAATGTGGAATGTATATGCTTATCCCTGGACACTGCCAGAACTTTTAGGCCATCCTAAGGAGAAGGAGAGGGACAGTGAGGAGACAACCTACTCTGCCAAAATGACTGTTGGTGGTGGTGGTTTTTTTTTTTTTAATGGAAAAAATTGCTGATTTACAATGATGTATTAGTTTCAGGTGTACAGGAAAGTGATTCAGATCACTTTAGATTCATATTGATTATAGATTATTATGATATGGAGCACAGCTCACTGTGCTATACAGTAGATCCTTGTTGGGCATCTGTTTTACATATAGTAGTGTCCATATGCTAACCGCAGACTCCTAATTTATCACTCCTTCTTCCTTTCCCCTTTGAAACAGACTTTTAAACTAAAAATTAGTGAGTTACCGTGATAATACAAGGTTAAATTTTCCCCTCTGATACAGACTGAATATTTGTGTTTCCACAGAAGTTGATGCTGAGTTAATCCTCAGTGAGATGGTATTTGGAGGAGCCTTTGGAAGGTGGTTGTCATAAAGGAAGAGCTCTCATGAATAGAACCAATCCCTTTATAAACGATATCCCAGATGGTTTCCTTGCCTCTTCTCCCATGTGAGGACACAGAAAGCAGTTAGCAATCGGAAACCCAGAAGAAGCCTCTCTCTGGAACTCAGTTATGCTTGTACCCTGATCTCAGACTTCCCAACTCCAGAACTGTGAGGGAAAAAGCTGTTGTTTATAAGCCACATAGTCTATGGTATTCCGTTGTGTCAGACATCCTTCAAGCAGAGATGAATAAACCAGACCGAATCTAGTTCTGTTTTAGAAATAAAAGGAAGTTACATATTTAAATACTTGAATTTTGTGATTAAAAATTCTTACCACCTACATTATTATACCTTCTACTAGTTCCATGTAGGTGTCATGTGAAAAATAAGCTGAAATACAAGGTGAAAAGAAAAATCCAAGTAACATTATAATAAATAAAAATCTGCTCTCATGTTTTTAAAAAGACTGATATATGGTACTAAAATATTAAGCTTAATAGATGTCCTCACGTGTCACCACCCGTGCATATGTACTTGTAAGCATACATATACACACACCACTCAGTTCAAATATACCTGTAAGAAGCTGACTTTTAAACTTCTCTTCCTGTCCCAGGCCAATGATCATAATGCATTAACTTTAAATGACTGAAACTGCATATAATAATTCATAAGATCCCCATTATATATTGTTTATTATGCTTTGGACAAATAAACTGGACCAGATATGTCTTCAGAGTATTCTGCAAAGGAAATATGTGTCCTGTAAAACACTATTATAAGTAGACCACTTGGGAGATGTCTAAACAACTTATGAGTATACAAATATTCATGAAGCACACAGGACAATTTATAAGCTTTTATTTCTAATGCAATTGCTGAATGTTAATGTAGAAGCCATTCATTTGAGCAAACCTCTTAGGACCATTACATGCAACAGTAAGATGAATTCTGCCTACTATCTTCTGAAGGAAAGTTCAGTTGAAACAAACAGCATTACCCATGACCCCTAATTCATGGTGAAACAGTTTCCATAAAGACTTTGGGTTTTGTGTGATTCTCACACATTGATATTATGATTTAATGCATCTATCATGTGTATCTGGCTTTGGTTACACTATATTTCTTTTTTTATTTGTATTTTCTTCTCTGAACTCTCCTCTCCTTTGTATGTTTTACTCCGTATACCTAACAGGCAGATTCTTTACCACTAGCACCACCTGGGAAGCCCTCATACCTAAATCACCCTACCCCAATATTGTCTCTGAATTGAAAGTTTCCAGATGAGGAGGGACTACTAAGCAATCTCTCTTGCTGGGAACCTTTCTTTACCAGTCTTAGCAAATAGAAGCTTTCTTTCTTTCCTGCTATCTCTGTGCAGCACAATTCTGTTCATGAAATAATAAAGGACTCTGGCATGGTTATATTGTGATATGATAATTTTGATGGCCATGAATATGCACACCGTGATGTAACAGTGTTCAGTAGGGTTGAAGTTAATAAAAGTGATACATAGCTACGTCACAATGGCAACAGCTACAAGATTTCTCTTTTCAAATGGATCTCCCAAACGTGGTCCTCTTGAAGGCTTAAGGGAACTGCTCTGTAGGAATCTGTTCAGTCATTCTGACACACTCTTAGAAAAGGAGACTGGTGATGATCAAATCTGCCTGCTAGATGGTAATAGCAACTTCTGCCTGTTCTCCAGAGGCCTATGACCATCAGCAGAAGCATTCAGCTTTATGAACTATCAACAGTGTGTCATCCTCTAAAGTCAAATCTCTGGAGGATAGAATCATACCTTTTTCCCTTACATAAAGTTTACTGCATGGAGCAACACTAAAAATTATTCATACATGTCCAATGTCACATTATTAATATGAGTTTAGGAACCCAAGAGGAAAGTGTTCTGTCATTTAGCTTGAATATGTTTTCCATTGCTTTGCGAGAATTTTAAAGTTACTCAGTGGGAATTCCTCTCTGGGAATCATTTCATAGTTCTTGCATATTAAATGATACACATTCTAGATAAATTAAAGTTTGATAAATATTTCTTATATATGTGGTTTTTTTGTATTAGTACCAAGTTATTCTAAACCAACTACTCTAAAATATGGACGACTTTAGGTATCATGGGCTAATGCGATCAGCATAAACTGTGGAGTCTCCTTGGCATATGTTCTAAAGCTCTAGAGAGCTGTAAAGATGGGGGCTGTGAAGTGCTCTTTGACTGTTTTCTGTTTTCATACCTTGTGCAGTCTGTATTGAGTTTTAGACAAAAAATAAGTAATATGAATATCCACGCTTATTCTAATTTCAGATAAATCTCCAATATAATAATGAGTCATTTATTACACTGTATGGCCTCTAATAAACTTTTATCTTAATATAACAAAAATTTTAAAAGTACATCTACTTCACCAGCTTATACATGCACTCTTTATTTGCAGGGTGTTGCATATTTTGTAAAAACTTATTGCATCTATAAATTTGAGTAACCATTTGGCATATAGAATTGTTCCAGCATCACATAGAAACTTCTTTGTGTTACCCCTTGAAGGTTTTATCTTTCCTTTAATTTTAACCCCTGCAACAGTTGTTCTCATTAATAAATCTTATTCTATAAATGGAATCATATGAAATGTAAAAAAAAAAAAAAGTACATCTAATCTTCTATTAAGATATTGTCTATTAAAACTCCTGGCTGGAGAAAGAAATGGCAACCCACTCTAATATTCTTGCCTGGGAAATCCCATGGACAGAAGAGCCTGGCAGGCTACAGTCAGTGGGGTTACAAGAGTGAGACACGACTTGGCGACTAAAACCACTATACGATTGAAGTTTTCCAAAGGTCTTTTTTTTTAAAAAAAAAAAGATTCCTTTAAGAGATAGTAATGTTGTATGTTCAAAGAAAAGACCATAGCACACGGCCAGAAAGAGTGAAGTGTTCCTGCTCAAGGCTGGGGCTTTCTCTTTTATTTCCCACTCCTGAATCAAGGCTGTTAAATAGGTGTTCTTTTTTTTTTTTTTTAAATAGGTGTTCTTAAATGCCTCATGGAGACAAATGTTTGAGTTAAACTGTATGCAGAAAACAAAAGATGGCTCCTGGCATTGGACAACTTGAATGGTTGACAGCCTTCACTTTCGCTTGCTGAAGCTCATATGCATATTTCTATCATAAATAAAACATTTAAACTGTTTTTGAAGAGGACAGAAAATGCAACAAATTTGGAGGCAATGGTTTCTTCATATAAAAATATATTTAAAAAAATTTTATTGCAGTGTAGTTGATTTACAATGTTGTATTAGTTTCAAGTGTAAAATATAATGGTTAAGTTGTATATATATGTATATATATACACACACACATGCAGTTATATATATGTATATATGTGTTATATATGTATACACACATATATACGTATATTCATTCTTCGATTCTTTTCCCATATAGGTTACTATAAAATATTGAGCAGAGTTCCCTCTGTTGTCTAGTAGCTTCCTGTTGATTATCTACTTTATGTATAGTAGTATGATGGACAGGGAGGCCTGGCGTGCTGCGATTTATGGGGTCGCAAAGAGTCGGACACGACTGAGCGACTGAACTGAACTGAAACTGATGTGCATGTCCATCCACTCCCAAACTATTCCTCCCCAAACTTTTCCTCTTTGGTAATCAAAGTTTTCAAAATCTGTGAGTCTGTTTTCATTTTGCAGATAAGGTCACTTGTATCATTTTTTTAAACTAAATTCAACATAAGAATGATATCACATGTTATTTGTCTATGTCTGACTTACTACACTTAGTATGATAATATCTAGGCCCATCCATGTGGTTGCAAATAAAATTATTTCATTCTTTTGTATGGCTGAGCAACATTGCATTATATATATGTACCACATTTTTTAAATCCCTTCATCTGCTTTTGCATTTTGAGTATTATAAACACTGCTGCAGTGAACACTGGAGTGCAGGCATCTTTTCAAACTATGTTTTCCTCGAGACATATTCTGAGGAGTTGGATTGCTGGATCATATGATAGTTCTATTTTTAGTTTTTTAAGGAACCTCCATACTGTTCTCCATAGTGGCTGTACCAATTTATGTACTCATCCAGAGTAGGAGGGGCCCCTTTTCTCCACACCCTCTCTAGTATTTATTGTTTATAGACTTTTTAATGATGGCTATTCCAACTTTAATTGATGTGAGGTGATACCTCATTGTAGCTTTGATTTGCATTTCTCTAATGGTTAGTAATATTGAGCATCTTTTCATGTGCATTTTGGCCATCTGCATGTGTTCTTCAAAGAGATGTCTATTTAGATCTGCTGCTCATTTTTGATTGGACTGTTTGGTTTTTGATATTGAACTGCATGAGTTGCTTGTACATTTTGAAGATTAACCCCTTGTTGATTCCTTCATTTGCTAATATGTTCTCCCATTGTCTGGGTTGTCTTTTCTTTTTGTTTATGGTTTTCTTTGCTGTTCAAAAGCTTTTAAGTGCAATCAGATCTCCTTTTTAAATTTTTATTTTTAAATTCATTACTCTAGGAGGTGGATCCAAAAAGATGTTGCTGTGATTTCTGTTAAAGAGTACACTGGCTGTATTTTACTGTAAGAGTTTTATAGTGTCCGGTCTTACACTTAGACCTTTGATCCATTTTGAGTTTATCTTTGTGTATGGTGTTAGAGAATGTTCTAATTTCAGTCTTTTACGTGTAGTTATCCAGTTTTCCTTGCACTATATAGTGAAAAGGCTGTCTTTTCTCCATTGTCTATTCTTGACTCATTTGTCATAGATTAATTGATCAAAGGTGTGTTAGTTTATTTCTAGGCTTTCTATCTTCCATTGATCGCTACTTCTGTTTTGTGCCAGTACCATACTGTCTTGATGGCTGTAGTGTAGTCTGAAGTCTGGCAGCCTGATTCCTTCAGCTCTGTTTTTCTTTCTCAGGATTGCTTTGGCTATTTGGGGTCTTTTGTGCTTCCATACACATTTTAAGATTTTTATTCTATTTCTGTGAAAAATGACATGGGCAGTTTGATAGAGATTGCATTGAATCTACAGATTGCCTTACGTAGTATAGTAATTTTGACAATATTGATTCTTCCAATCCAAGAATATGTTATATCATTTTCTTTGTTTGTGCCGTCTTTAATTTCTTTCATCGTTGTCTTATAGTCTCCAGAGTATAGGTCTTTCGCCTCCTCATGAAAGTGTTATTTGCTCAGCCGTGTCCAGCTCTTTGTGACCTGAACTATATAGCCCATCAGACCCTCTATGGAATTCTCCAGGAAAGAATACTGGAGTGGGTTGTCATTCCTTTTGCCAGAGGATCTTCTCAATCCAGGGATCAAACCTGGGTCTCCTGTACTGCAGGCAGATTCTTTACCATCTGAGCCACTAGGGAAGCCCCTTTACCTCCTTAGGTACATTTATTCCAGGCATTTTATTCTTTCTGATGTGATGGTTAAATGAGATTATTTCCTTAATTTCTCTTTCTGATCTTTCATTGTTATTATATCAGAATACAAGATATTTTTGCGTATTCTGCAACTTTACTGAATTTGCTGATACATAGAAAATGCTAAAGATGTTACCAGAAAACTAGCAGAGCTCAAAAATGCTGTATTATTAAGAGGCAGTATTAGATACTTTGGATTTATCAGGTGGCTCAGTGGTAAAGAATCTGCCTGTAATGCAGGAGACACAGAATCAATCCCTGGGTTGAGAAGATCCCTGGGAGAAGGAAATAGCAACCCACTCCAGTATTCTTGCCTGGGAAATCCCATGGATAGAGGAGTCTGGTGGACTAGATATTTTTTAAGTTTCTGTATAAATAAAAAATAAGGAGCCTGGATAATTGAAGTATAGTTTGGTTATGTGATATTGAAATGACTGATATATGCTATTTCTATTTCAAGGAAATGCCAGATTTAGTTCATAGGATGATAAGAGATTTTGAACCAGTCTGAGGACAATTAGCCATCACCACTCAAGCATGAATTAGTAAAGGCCAAGATGAGGGTTAAAAACATTCTTACTGAGATTTCTTCAGAGAGGATTACTAGTATAGTAGCATCAGCGTACACACAATCACACACACACACACACACACACACACACACAACATACATCTTTGGAGAAGGATGCTCTTCCATCATCTAAAGTCAAGAGAAGTGCTTACAGGATTTCTCTTTGCAGCTTCTGAATTTCTGTGAATGTGTAGATTGATAATGGTTAGATTAGCCTCAGTTGGTCCTTTGGTGTATGAGGTTAAAGAGAGCAGACAGGATGCATTGGGAACAGCTGAACTTCCACTGACATGAGGTCAATATATGTTGTTCTGGTGGACAAGATGTCTACTTGTAGAAGGAGCTGTCATGGTTTTAAGCTATGACCACAGATTTCTTTGATATCCTGTAGTCAAGAAGTAGGATATCCAGTCTCTTTGAATTGTGTGACTTCCAATTTTTTGGATCAAATGGATTTGGCAGAAGTGAAGTTATATGACATCCTAGGCTAAGTTATAAGTGGTAGGTGCAACACAGCTTTCAGCTGTCTTCTGGGTTATTCCTTTTTTTTTTTTTTTAAGCTCTGAACTCAAAACAGTTGCCCAGTTTTCAAGCCACAAGTAAGAGCTACATGTGGGCATCCTTTGCAACAGCCATGGCTGGGCACACAGGAAATAGTCAGTGTCAACTGCCAGCAAGGTGTGAATGTGCCATCTCAGACATCTATCCATCCAGATGAGCCTTTAGAAGGCTACTATCCCAGCCAGTAATAACCATAACTGCATAAAAAACCTAAGTGAAAACTGCCCAGCTGAGTCTTTCCCAAGTTACTGATCCATAAAGCAATAAGCAAGATAAAATAGTTGCTTTAGACAGATCTTTTTTGAAGTAATTTGTTATACAGCAGTAATAACTGGATCACAAATTATCTGAAAGCTCAAGAGGGAAGTTTTAAGATGGATGATAGTTTGTAGTTTTTACATTATATGGACTGGAAGAATTTTTTATTATTTCAAAAATAGAACCGTTAATATATTATTTGAGGGTGTCAAGAGCAACAAGATTGTCTTAGATTTCATTCTGGGTGGAAAGGTACACCCCATAGAGCTGATTAAAAATAGAAATTGTAAAAAAGAATTATGTTGCTTCCTTCCAGCATCAAGCTGAGTCCAGTTTATTTAATAAATAAAATTCCAATCTACATAGAACACCAGCAGCTCCAATCATCACGATTATCTTTACAAATTTGTGTGTTCTGATTAAGTTTTTCAAGGCCTCTTTTATTTTGGCAGGCATAAAGGAAGCATCTTTATAAGCCCTCCTTAACTCATGTTTAGTGATTATCCAATTAAAATTGAGTTGGTCATAGATGGTTCAATAAAAGACATACTTTTGAAGGAGAGAGATGTCAAATCTCAGGAAGCCTTAAAAAAGTAGAATGGAAGGAATCAAGAGAGGAAAAAAAAACCACAAAAGACAATGCTTTTTTATTTTTCTAATTTCATTTACATACTTTATCTTATACTTGAATTATCTTCTGTTTCTTTTTTACATGACCCATCCTCTTCTCTGAACTAAAAGGCAATGTAGTTTAGGCTTCCACTGAGACTGCCCCACAGTGGTGGGATCTCACTAGGTATGATTCACCCCCAGTATTCTCAAAGGGCTTTAGAAAACTTGAAATGAACTTCTCTTTGTTCTAATTGAACTTACAAAAAGTAATGCTTTTGCTCCAATGCCCTACCTATATGACTCAGGGTAGTAGGTCACATTCTAAGGTGATCCCAGGGACTCACATTCTTTTCCAAACTCCTCCATCCTTAGTGTGGATGGGCCTGTAAATGTGTTGAATCTCACACTTGTGATATGATTTGTGAAGGAAGATTATCCAGTGAGCTGACTCATTAGAAAAGAACCTGATGCTGGGAAAAATTGAGAGCAGGAGGAGAAGGGGGCAACAGAGAACGAGATGGTTGGATGGCATCATCAATTCAATGGACATGAACTTGAGCAAACTCCTGGGGATAGAGAAGGACCAGAAAGCCTGGCATGCTGCAATCCATGGGTTCAGAAAGAGTTGGATACAACTGAGTGACTGAACAACAATTTTCCTCCTTGAAAGTGAAAGTGTAGTTACTCATTCATGTCTGCCTCTTTGTGACCCTATGCACTGTAGCCTGCCAGGCTCCTCTGTCCATGGAATTCTCCAGGCAGGAATACTAGAGTGGGTTGCCATTCCCTTAGTCCTGGCCTAATCAGGTGAGCACTTGAAGAACAAAACTGGCTTTGAAACTTCAAATATTCAAGCTGGAGTGGAAAACAAGTAGCAAGGAATATGAGTCACCTCTGAGATCTGAAATTACCTCAGCCAACACTCAGCAAGAAAACAGGATCGTAAGCCTATAGCCATGAGAAGCCGGTTCTGTACAGCCTGAGTGAGTTTGGAAGCCCGTTCCTCCTCAGAGCCCTGCTGGCACCTGATTTCCACTTGTAAGACCCTGAGGATCAGACCAGACCTGTTATCTAAGGACCATGAGCTGATAAGCAGGTTTTGGATTAAAATGCTAGGTATGACATACATTGCTTCCAAGTATAGAAAAGTAATGTGGACAAGTAGATGATAATTTTACTGGAATGTAGTTCTAGAAACATGTTAACTGTGTCAACATTCTTAGCATTAGGGGTCACTTTTGTATTAGGGTTAATGAGATGAAGATAGGTTAAGCATACACCTTGATAAAATATTTATCATGATTCTGTGGAAATTATTAGCATTGAATAAATTTATTTCTAATGACTCTTCTACTTCAAGAAACAAGTTTTAGATCACTACCCTCTTACATAAAACTCAGCATGTCAGCAAATAGAGCATGTCAAAGAATGTGGGGTTTTTTTTGGCATAGAGTTGCTTATAGTAGTCTCTTATTATCCTTTGTATTTCTGCAGTGTCCATTGTAACTTCTTTTTCATTTCTAATGTTATTGATTTGAACCCTCTCCCTTTTTTTCTTGATGAGTCTGACTAAAGGTTTTTCAATTTTGTTTATCTTTTTAAGGAAACAGCTTTTAATTTAATTGATCGTTTCTGTTGTTTTCCTCAGCTGTTTCATTTATTTCTGTTCTGATCTTTATGATTTCTTCACTTCTATAAACTTTGGGTTTTGTTTATTCTTTCTGTAGTTGCTTCACCTGTAAGGTTAGGGTGTTTATTTGTGAATTCTCTTGTTTCTTGAGGTATGATTGTGTCACTATAAACTTCCCTCTTAAAATTGCTTTTGCTGTGACCATCAATTTTGGATTATTGTGTTTTCATTTTCATTTGTCTCTAGGTATTTTTCTTATTTCCTCTTTGATTTCTTCAGTGATCCATTGATTATTTAGTAGCATATTTTTTAGCCTCCATTTTTGTTTTTTTTAATAGGGTATTTTTGGTAGTTGATTTCTAATCTCGTAGTGTTATGGTTGTAAAAAACCCTTGAAATGATTTCAATTTTCTTTAATTTACCATATTTTGAGGCCTAGCATGTGATCTATCCAGGAGAATGTTCCATGTGCAAAGAATTTAAATAATAATAACCCAACTACACTGCATACTTTTTTTTTAGGGAGAACCTTTATTTCAGCTTACATTCCAGTGGGACATGAGTCTCACCCTCTTTCTCCATTTTGTAATATTTTTCGCCCTAAATGTTATTTGCTCTTTTAGAAAGGTGTGCTATATGTATGCATATCATTATGTCTCCTTCTTGGTTACATGTGACATGTACTGATACTATTGTCCACTTTGACTCAGTCATATCCAACTTTTTGCAACCCCATGGACTATACAGTCCATGGAATTCTCCAGGTCAGAATACTGGAATGGATATCTTTTCTATTCTCCAGGGGATTTTCCCAATGCAGGGGTTGAACCCAGGTCTCCCGCACTGCAGGTGGGCTCTTAACCAGATGAGCCACCAAGGAAGCCCTTACTTTGATGCTTGCCAGTCTCTAAATAGCCATTGGCTAAGTTTCCAGACTATGGCTCAGATCATAAAATCTGTATTACAAAATTCAGGCTTAAATTGAAGAAAGTAGAGAAACCAGTAGACCATACAGGTATGATCTAAATCAAATCCCTTATGATTATACAGTGGAAGTGACAAATAGATTCAAGGGATTAAATCTGATAGACAAAGTGCCTGAAGATCTGTGGATGGAGGGTTTGTGACATTGTATTCCCTGGTGGCTCAGACAGTAAAGCATCTTGCTTACAATGAGGGAGACCCGGGTTCGATCCCTGGGTAGGGAAGATCCTATGGAGAAGGAAATGGCAACCCACTCCAGTACTCTTGCCTGGAAAATCCTATGGACAGAGGAGCATGGTGGGCTACAGTCCACGGGGTTGCAAAGAGCCGGACACAACTGAGCGACTTCACTTCATTTCACAGGAAACAGGAATCAAGACCATCCCCAAGAAAAAGAAATGCAAAAAGGCAAAATGGTTGTCTTAGGTGTCCTTACAAACAGCTGAGAAAAAAAGAGAAGCTAAAGGCAAAGGAGAAAAGGAATGATATATGCATTTGAATGCAGAGCTCCAAATAGTAAGGAGAGATAAGAAAGCCTTCCTCAGTGATCACTGCAAATAAATGGAGGAAAACAATAGAATGGGAAAGACTAGAGAGCTCTTCAAGAAAATTAGAGATAGCAAGGGAACATTTCATGCAAAGATGGGGACAAAAATGGACTGAAATGGTATGGACCTAACAGAAGCAGAAGATATTAAGAAAAGGTGGCAAGAATACAAAGAAGAACTATACAAAAAAGATCTTCATGACCCAGATAACCACAATGGTGTGATCACACACCTAGAGCCAGACATCCTGGAATGTGAAGTCAAGTGAGCCTTAGGAAGCATCACTACAAACAAAGCTAGTGGAGGTAATAGAATTCCAGCTGAACTATTTCAAACCCTAAAGGGTGACTCTATTAAAGTGTTGCACTCAACATGCCAGCAAATTTGGAATATTCAGCAGTGGCCACAGGACTGGCCACTTTGGGATTTCATTCCAATCCCAAAGAAAGGCAATGCCAAAGAATGTTCAAACTACCACACAATTGCACTCATCTCACATGCTAGCAAAGTAATGCTCAAAATTCTTCAAGCCAGGCTTTAACAGTACATGAACTATGAACTTTCAGATGTTCAAGCTGGATTTAGAAAAGGCAGAGGAACCAGAGATCAAATTGCCAACATCTGTTGGATTATCAAAAAAGCAAGAGAGTTCATGAAAAACATCTATTTCTGCTTTATTGACTATGCCAAAGCCTTTGACTCTGTGAATAACAAAAAACTGTGGAAAATTCTTCAAGAGATGGAAATACCGGACCACCTGACCTGCCTCCTGAGAACTCTGTACGCAGGTCAAGAACCAACAGTTAGAACTGGATGTGGAACAACAGACTGGTTCCAAATCAGGAAAAGAGTACACCAAGGCTGTATATTGTCACCCTGCTTGTTTAACTCATATGCAGAGTACATCATGAGAAATGTTGGACTGGATGAAGCACAAGCTGAAATCAGGATTGCTGGGTGACATATCAATAACCTCAGATATGTAAATGATACCACTCTTATGGAAGTGAAGAAAAACCAGAGTCTCTTGATGAAAGTGAAAGAGGAGAATAAAAACGTTGGCTTAACACTCAACATTCAGAAAACTAAGACCATGGCATCAAGTCCCATCACTTCATGGCAAATAGATGGGGAAACAATGGAAACAGTGACAGACTTTATTTTGGGGGGCTCCAAAATCAATGAAGATGGTAACTGAAGCCATGAATTTAAAAGATGCTTGCTCCTTGGAAGAAAAGCTGTGACCAACCTAGACAGCATGTTTAAAAGCAGAGACATTACTTTGCCAACAGAAGACAATCTAGTCAAAGCTATGGGTTTTCCAATGGTCATGTATGAATGTGAGAGTTAGACCATAAAGAAAGCTGAGCTCCAAAATATTGATGCTTTTGAACTTTGGTTTTGGAGAAGACTCTTGGGAGCCCCTTGAACTGCAAGGAGATTCCACTAGTCAATCCTAAAGGAAACCAGCCCTGAATATTCATTGGAAGGATTGATGCTGAAGCTGAAACTCCAATACCTTGGCCACCTGATGGGAAGAACTTACTCATTGGAAAAGATCCTGATGCTGGGAAAGATTGAAGGCAGGAGGAGAAGGGTACAGCAGAGGATGAGATGATTGGATGGCATCACCAACTCGATGGACATGAGTTTGAACAAGCTCTGAAATTTGCTGATGGACAGGGAAGCCTGGTGTGCTGCAGTCCATGGGGTGGCAGAGTCGGACATGACTGAATGTCTGAACTGAATTGAGATTTCCAGAGGCGATGGCTCAAGCCCTTCAACAGCCCTTTTCGATAAGAGGTTAAATAAGCGTCTAGGGAACTCCTTCACTTTTGATGAAAACTCTTCTCTTCCATCATTCACTAATTTTGTCTGTGTTTTCTAGAACACAGAGTATGAAGCAAATGTTTACATGCTAACCCTTTATCAGAGAATGCACTCCCAGAGAATCAGTTGTGAGGGAGAAAGGGGAGTATGGCAGGGAAGAAGGGAGAGCAAATACATGAAGATATTTACCTAGCTAGCTAATCAAGGTAAATGCAGCTCATTGTACTGCCTCATGGAATATCTTCCGAAAGGCTATAAAAAACCATTGCATTACATAGTAGTTTGAATATTCTGAACCAGGGGTAGGAAGGAGATGCATTCATCTGCTAGATCTCTCGTACTCCATTGCCTTCTGATCAAACTCTGTCTTTCAGAGGCTTAACACCTGTGCTGTTGCAGAGTGTGAACATGCCCTGAAGTTAGCCACTGAGGAACAAAGAGCCTCTATGGGTCTATTTTGCCAACTCTGTCATGTAGGGCTTCTCTGCAGATAACGGTGGCAAGAAAGGTAATGCCCATCTGGCAAATGACCAAAGGAATGACTCAAGCTCTTTCTGTAACTCTTCTGGCTAGGAAGTAAAAGGAGAGATTCAAGTTTCAGGCAGAGAACTTAGGCATGGCAGAAATGACCTGGGTGTCACATGAACTGATTCTAGAGTATCTGAATGCTCATCACTGTACACATGAATATCTAGAAAAGACCATCAATACCTTTACTTCACCTCATAGTTTACACAGTGAATACAAGAAACACAACACACCGTGTGGTCACTTACCACAGGATTCATATTTTCCTATGACTCTCTTCTACTATTTAATCCAAATAAAACCTCCATCTCTCCTCAGTCTCTCAAACTTTTCCACAGTCCATCTGTAGAACCCATGGTCTGATATATCATTATTATTCTCAATCTTTGAGTGAACCTTAACTCTATGCTTTCCAGTTTATACTGAGATTAGCTTGAAATTTATCACAGAGCTAAATGTAAATCACCAATGCAATGGACATGTGGTCAAACTTCAGGAGATGGTGAGGGACAGAAAGGCCTGGTGTGTTGCAGTTCATGGGGTTGCAAAGAGTCAGAAAAGACTGGATGACTGAACAATAAAATGTAAAGGTGCTACTGTAACACTTTTAGAAAAGATTGGGAAAGATGCCTGGGTTAGAGGAACAATTATTAGATACAAAAAAAGGAAAAATTGGATTTTATAAAATTACGTTTTGCTCTTTGGAAGACACTATTAAGCAAAAGAAAAATAAGCCAAATACTAGGAGAAAAGACTTACATGTCACATATGTGACCAAGGACTTGTATTCAGCATAAAGAACTCTTAAAACCCAACAATAATAATCCAATAAAAATGGACAAACTATTTTAACAGATACTTCATCAAAGTCATACAAATGGCAAATAAACACAAAAGAATGATCAGCATCATTAATCATTTGGGAAATAGAATTTGTATACACACAGAACTGGTATGCAAATATTTTAGCAGCTTTATTCACAATTGCTAATAACTTGAAACAATGAGAAAGTCCTTCAGCTGGTGAATGGATAGACAGATATGCGGTATGTCCATCCTATAGAGCAATGAAAAGACGAGGCTCTTATTATCTGCAATAACAGACATAAATCTCAAATACATTATGGTTAGTGACAGAAGTCAGACCCAAAGTTTACATATTCTATGACTGAGTTTATACAATGTCCAGGAAAAGGCAATTTTTCCAGTTTTATTGAGAAATAATTGACACATATCACTGTATAAGTTTAAAGTGTACAGCATGATGATTTGATTTACATATACTGTGAAATGATTACTGAAATAGGTTTAGTTAATGTCCATCATCTCATAGAATAATAAGGGGAAAATCTCCTTGTGACAGTAACTGTAGGATCTGCTCTCTAAGCAACTTCCCTATATATCATAGCGTAGTGTTGGTTACCTATAGGCGTCATGTTATCGATTATAACCCTTGTACTTATGTATCTTATAACAGGAAGTGTATTCCTCCTGACCACCTTCCTCCAATTCTCCCTCCCCCCACCACAGCCTAATCATTTTTCTGTAAGTTTGTTGGGTTTTTAAAAGAAAAAAAGTTTAGACCCCCACACATAAGTGATATCATACACTATTTGTCTTTCTCTGTCTGACTTACTTCACTTAGCATAATTTAAAAAGGCAAATCTTTCAGAGAAAAACATAGATCAGTGTTTTCCAGACATTAAGAGTGGGAAAGTAGTTGACTAAAACTGGACAGGATGAGTGAGTAATTCGGGTGTGAAGGGACAGTTCCGTATATTGAATGTGGAGTTGGTTTACACAACTGTGCATTTATTATAATTCATATAACTGCCCTCCTGTATTAAAACTATGTATTTGTGTCCTGTTTTTCTAAGGTTAGACCACAAATGTACTGCATAGGTTTTTCATTTACCTAGAGTTTCTACTTGTTTATTATGTTTTCTTACTGGTTAAAGAAAGTTGTACTTCTGTATAATGTAATCTACTTTGTTTCTGAACATAAACTTATTTTCTTGAACTTATGCATGGAAGCAATCTTGAAGTTCATTTTAATTTCTGATCTAGTTTAACTGTTGTTTCTTGTTCAAGTCTCTTGCAACACTCTTTCTTAAATTCTCATTTTCAGTTTTGCTGAAGTTGAATTTCAAAATCGATTCGAAGGAGGTAAATTGTTAGAAAATACAACTATCGTCCCATGTTTTATTTGATGATTTAAGGGTGAATGGATACAACTTTATTTCTTCTGAAGTATTGAAGGCAATGCTATATTGTACTCTGGCATCTTTTGCTAATTTAATATCTTATGAAAGATTTTATGTCTGTTGTGTGAAATCTGTATATTCTTTGTTCGATATATCTCTCAGAAGATTTCATTATCTTCATTACTCCTTGTGTTCTACATTTTCATTGTGATAGGTCTGGATATGGATTCTTGTCACTCATTGTGCTAGGCATTCAGTAGATGTCTTCAAGGTTATGAAACTTTTTTCAGATAGAAGAAATGTTTTGTTATTTGTTTGATCTCTTCTCCCAGTCTCACACATACATCATAACTTTCTTTGTGCTCCCTTTTGGGAAAGCTATTAGAAGAAGGTTAAATTTCGTGTTTCTTGTATTGTATCATATGGCCTAAGTTTTCTCTTAGGTTTTTCATCTCTGAAATGTTGTCGTTTGGTATAAAAGATTTACTTCGTTCAATGAAGGAAAATCCTCTCTTGTTGCTTATTCTTGTGAAGAGGAAGTGTTGACTATCAGACTATAATTTTTTGTTAAATTTTGATTTGGAAATTATATCAAGGCAACAAAACTTTGTGAAAATAAAAATGATACACAGAATAGCCTTATAGTCTTCATGTACTATACCTGTCATTAGCATTTTACTATTTTACATTTGCCCTATCCATATAGACATATTTTGAAGAAGATAACCTCTCCTTTGGGGGAAAAATGGTTCTCACTGAGTATTTGGCTAATATTTCCTCATAATTAAGGGCTTCCCTGGTGGCTCAGCTGGTAAAGAATCTGCCTGCAATGTGGGAGACCTGGGTTTGATTCCTGGGTTAGAAAGATCCCCTGGAGAAGGGAAAGGCTACCCACTCCAGTATTCCGGCCTGGAGAATTCCACGGACTATACAGTCCATGGGGTCTCAGAGTTGGACATGACTGAGCGACTTTCACTCCTCATGATTAAACTAAGAATCTGCATTCTCTGCTGGAATATTGAATAGTTAAGTTGTGTCCTTCTCCAGGCATCACTTCTGGAGCCACATATAACCATCTGTCTCTTATTAGTTGTGTTAATTGTGATCCACCTGCTCCAACTGTTATTTGATTTTCTCACTGTATAATTATTATTTTTTCTTCTTGCAACTAATAAGCAGTCCATAGGGAGATATTGAAAGTCCATGTACATATCTTGATTATCATCAAAATTTTTCCTTGCTTTAGCATTCATTGATGAATTTTGCTTGATCTAATTTAGCCTGATGGTTATAAAATAATGATTATATTCTGCCTTTGTCAGGAAACCATTACTTTCCATTGTAAGCAAAAAGCCTCCATTCTACATTGTTCATTTATGTGTTTATTCATCTTGTTCATATGCGGTCAGGACATGAAATCCTATTTTTCTGTGATTATTTTACTGTTCTTAATTATTTTAATGTCCACACTGTCCTAAACTGATTTGTTGGAGTTCCCTTTAAGCTGGCTTCTATGTCCTTGTGTCATTATCTGATCATTTTTTGGGGAAATTCATTTGCTCTGATATAGCAAAATGAGCCTTGTCATCTTGTACCTACTCTGTCCCAACACTGAAATAAACATTTCCTCTGAAGTCTTTATTCTTTTTAGTGAGGAATAGTATTAGCGACTAAGACCTCAGCACAAGGTATGTTCACTGCTCTTAGGTATCTTTACTTCTTGGCCAACTTGGTGGATTTATCTAAGAAATACATGCATTAGTATATACGTAATATAAACACAGTAGCATATATTTATATGCACATATTGATATACATATGCAAACACAAATGTGTATTTTAGGAAATGAGTTCATACCAATCCTCCAATTCTAATCTATAGAAATACCATCTCCCATTCTATATTTGAATGTCTCTCTTTTCACAGTGATAACCCTGGTTCCCAGCAACACAAACTGCAGCATGCCAGGCTTCCCTGTCCTTCACTATCTCCCAGTGTTTGCTCAAACTCATGTTCACTGAGTCAGTGATGCTGTACGACCATGTCATCCTCTATTGCTGCCTTATCATCTCGCCTTCAATCTTTCCCAGCATTGGGAAAATGATGTTTATTATTCTCAAAAGACTGACAACAGGCTGTTACACATGCATATGTATTTTTTTTCCAGATTCTTTATCCTTATATGTTATAAACTATGGAGTATAGTTCCCTGTGCTATATAGTAAGTCCTTGTTGGTGATCTGTTTTATATCTAGTAGGGTGTATATGTTAATCCCAAACTCCTAATTTATGCCTCCTTTCCTTCCCTTTGGTAACCATAAGTTTATTTTCTATGTCTATGGGCCTATATATGTGTGCAAGTATATTTCTTGCATTGTTGATGTGATATATCTTCAAGGTCAATTTCCAAAAGCAGGATCATTGTATCATTGATAAACACATGTGTGGTTTTGTTAGATATTGCCACATTTCCTTCAATAGGCATAGAATCCTTTGCATCCCCACTAGCAGTGTAGAAGCGCACCTATTTCCTGAGTGCAACAAGGTTTATTTTTGTTGAATCTGGACAGTGTGCAGCCAGTGACACTGGGCACCATCTCTCTATCAATAGTAACACATGTAATACTTTGGGCTCTCACGTTTTTTAAAAATTTTAATTGGAGGCTAATTACTTCACAACATTGTGGTGATTTTTGCCATACATTCTCACGAATAAGCCATAGCTGTAAAGATTAGGGAGTTTGTTTCTTAGGCTATGGTAAATTTTCACCTATGGCAGTTAGTCTGAGTTTTGAGAGGTCAGAGGAGAAGTAAGTGTTTCTTTTGCTGTTTTCAAATTATTCCTTCATAACCTAGTCCCAGTGTTTATAACTGCATTTAATGATGACAATCCTGGGAAATGCTGGATTTGTAGATCGATATCATTTCATAAATCAAAAGACTTTTGCTTAGTGGAACCTAAAGAATCTTTACTTAGCTTATTTATTTAGAAGTGAAAAGCAATTCAGGAATTTTCCTGTGATGAATAATGTGATACTAGCTGATACTCATGTTAATAGCAGGCTATGATGGATGGTTTTCTTTCACATTCTTTGCTATTTTAGAATTTATTGGTAAGTTCACTCAGCTCATTTTATTCTCAAGGAAGGAAGACAACCATTTATTAATATAGGTGATTCTTACCATTATCACCAGTAAGTTAGTGTTGGTATATTTTCTATGGAGGACAAAAAACTACTGGGTATTCAAGATATCTGTTGAGTGATTAAATAATTAAAGGCATCTTTTGAAATAGGAGAAAATAATTTTTAATCAAAGTCAAGATAGGTAAAGAAATTGGAGAAATGATGTCTAGTTTTATCTTTTCAGCTAATTAAATTAGGGAAAAAGAAAAATTTGCCCTAAAAACATATGTGAATTATTTATTACATTGCCACATCATGCATTTAATTTCATTTTTAAAGGAAAGCACAACAGTGATAATTTATCTTTCCTTTCAGTTTAAGCCAAAACTACATTATTTTTAATCATGGCTTATTCAACAAGGCTAGCCCCTGTCTATAGTCTTCCAAGTATATTGAATGATGAACATTTTCAAATTACATGGTCTGCAGTTCTTGGTTCCATTACATTTACACCTGCTTTCAAACTCAGTGAACTGCATTTGATGAGGCTGCATTTGGTCCAAAATCTTTCTTTGGGCAAATAATTGAAACTGTTCTATCAAATCTGTTTCACTTAGGCAATCTATAGTTGCATCATTTTGTCAGCCACTGAAAAATACCTGTGCTGCCCCAGACACTTAGCACTTGTGTTAAAATGCCATTTAATCTCTCTTCTAGAGTGGAGGTGACATTCAACCCAACTGTTTAGTGACAGTTCAGGATGACAAGTTCCATGATGAAAAACTACATATTCCAATGGGTGAAATCTCTGGGTAATTATGAGTAAGAATACAGACATGAGGATGTTGCATAAAAAGAAATATGAAATACTGGTGTCCAATTTCAAAAACTGGTGCCTATAAAGCTTAAACTGAAGACTACCACCTGCCCAGTCATTTACAGCTCTCAACTATTTGGCTCTCTCTTCTTCCAAAAGGGATATAATGAATCTTCAGAGGGTTAAAGAGTTGCATAAACAGATACTAAGTACACTTCTTTCAACTAAATTTTTATATATTTTTACTCATCTACTTAGAAAATAATTGATGCATTTCTCTAGTCAGGCATAGAGCTGTAATAGCCAGCTTGTCTTTTTCTCTTTATTCTGTACTGGAAGTAGATCTCCCTCTAGGCTTTCTTCAGAAGTATACATATACCCAAGATGAAAAAATAATGTTACTAGTTCACTTCAGTTCAGTTCAGTTCATTCTCTCAGTCATGTCCAACTCTCTGCGACCCCATGAATCGCAGAACGCCAGGCCTCCCTGTCCATCACCATTTCCCGGAGTTCATTCAAACTCACATCCATTGAGTCAGTAATGCCATCCAGCTATCTCATCCTCTGTCATTCTCTTCTCCTCCTGCCCCCAATCCCTCCCAGCATCAGAGTCTTTTCCACTGAGTCAACTCTTCACATGAGATGGCCAAAGTACTGGAGTTTCAGCTTTAGCATCATTCCTTCCAAAGAACACCCAGGGCTGATCTCCTTTAGAATGGACTGGCTGGATCTCCTTGCAGTCCAAGGGACTCTCAAGAGTCTTCCCCGACACCACAGTTCAAAAGCATCAATTCTTCGGCACTCATCTTTCTTCACAGTCCAACTCTCACATCCATACATGACCACTGGAAAAACCATGGCCTTGACTAGACAGACCTTTGTTGGCAGAGTAATGTCTCTGCTCTTCAATATACTATCTAGGTTGGTCATAACTTTCCTTCCAAGCATCTTTTAATTTCATGGCTGCAATCACCATCTGCAGTGATTTTGGAGCCCAGAAAAATAAAGTCTGACACTGTTTCCACTGTTTCCCCATCTATTTTCCATGAAGTGATGGGACATGCCATGATCTTTGTTTTCTGAATGTTGAGCTTTAAGCCAACTTTTTCACTCCTCTCTTTCACTTTCATCAAGAGACTTTTTAATTCCTCTTCACTTTCTGCCATAAGGGTAATGTTATCTGCATATCTGAGATTATTGATATTTCTCCCAGCAATCTTGATTCCAGCTTGTGCTTCTTCCAGCCCAGCATTTCTCATGATGTACTCTGCATATAAGTTAAATAAGCAGGGTGACAATAGACAGCCTTGATGTACTCCTTTTCCTACTTGGAACCAGTCTGTTGTTCCATGTCCAGTTCTAACTGTTGCTTCCTGAACTGCATATAGGTTTCTCAAGAAATAGGACTGGAAAAGGTCAGTTTTCATTCCAATCTCAAAGAAAGGCAATGCCAAAGAATGCTCAAATTACCGCACAATCGCACTCATCTCACACACTAGTAAAGTAATGCTCAAAATTCTCCAAGCCAGGCTTCAGCAATACGTGAACTGTGAACTTCCAGATGTTCAAGCTGGTTTTAGAAAAGGCAGAGGAACCAGAGATCAAAATGCCAACATCTGCTGGATTATTGAAAAAGCAAGAGAGTTCCAGAAAAACATCTATTTCTTCTTTCTTGACTATGCCAAAGCCTTTGACTCTGGATCACAATAAACTGTGGAAAATTCTGAAAGAGATGGGAATACCAGACCACCTGACCTGCCTCTTGAGAAACCTGTATACAGGTCAGGCCACCAGTTCCCTGGGGGAAGTAATAACAGAGAGGACATGCCGAAGCACAGGACTGAATGTTTATTTTGTTAAGGTGGATGTCAGGGTGCATATGAAGAAAAGTGGACGATCATCTTAGGTGAGTACAAAGTAAATGAAAAAAAAATGGGTGGAAGTTGCCCAATCTTTCTTTAGAATGCATCTACTATCAATGCTAAGAACATCTCAGCAGTGCCTCTGGTGAAAATGTGAGCCACAGGTAGAAATTATTTTTCTTCAGTTTTCATTTAGATAAGGGCCTCTGAGAGGTAGTATTATCTTTAGCCATGATAAAAGCATGGAGTCTAGAAAAGCCTAGAGAGATGGCTTCTAGACCTGGCACAAGAGAAGAATTTTGTACTCCTACCCACACAGAAAATGTAGGTTAAATTCTCATTGCATTGTCCTTTTTGTGATCTTAAACTAGTTTTATAAACTGTCATACATCTACTTTATGAGGTGCAAAACATAGCAGTGGATAATCTCTATGCCACAGATGTTTTCAAAATGACCAAATGAGAATACATTTTGTCAGCCAGAAATTGTTACATAAATAGAAGCTACTACTGAAACAGTATACTCTATCAAGGGAGACTTCTCTGCTACCTGGACTGGCTTAGTTACTCCATCCTGTATCTTCTCGTGATATACAATCCTTCTGCTTAGAGACACATAATGATAACATGATGTGATAAGTGTTCTATAAATTTGAAGACAATGAGCTAATCTGGAGAAGGGAAAGCATATGATTTATTTCTCTATCTCAAGTACCTTAAATAGGTATGTAAATAAATTGGTGTGCCATGAATTCATGAGCATATTACTGTATAGCCAAGCACAATTAATTTGGAATAAAATATGAGTACACTTATTTATAAAGCATAAACAGCATCAAAATTGTTGGACATAAAGGTAAACAGAAATGGTAAGGTTATTTCATCTTTCCCCCATCCCAATCAAAATTTGTATTCTATGTCATATAACTACAAAGATAAATAATCCTTGAAGACCATGGTTTGTTATTATAGATAACACAAGAGGACCTACTAATGTAATCTGAAACAAGGGCTGCTTGAGTATTTGGAAAGAACAGGTTCAGGAAAGTTCAAACATTGCTTTCTGACAAGAAAAAGAAAAGTCAAAGAGAAGAAGCTAGTGCATATTAAAGGAAAATACAAAAATGTGAACTTGATTCAAGAGCAGGGAAACTGATTTCACATTCCATTCCTTTATTTTTTATAATTTAATTTTCACTTTAGACTATAGTTGATTTACTATGTTGTGTTTCTTTCAAGTGTACAGAAAACTGATGCATGCATCACTTTTCAGATTCATTTCAGACGTAGCCATTATTTTTCAGATTCTTTTTCCATTAGGTTATGGTAGATTGAGTAGCGTATCCTGTGTTATACACAGTAGGCTGTTGATTATTTTATATATAGCAGTGTGTATATGTTAATCCCATATTCCTAATTTTTTCATCTTCCCACTTTTCCCTTTGATAACCAACCTAACTTTGTTTTCAAAATATGTGAGTCTGTTTCTATTTTATATGTAAGTTCTTTTCTATCATTTTTTTTAGATTACCCATATGAGTGATATTTGTCTTTCTCTGATTTACTTTTGAAATTATAATCTCTAGAGTCACCCATGTTACTTCAAATGGCATTAGTTAGTTCCTTTACAACATATCTTTTTAAAAAATCATTCCTCTCTCAGTGGACATTCAGGTTGCTTCCAGGTCTTGGATATTATAAGTACTATCACAATAACCATTGCAGTGGATGTGTCTTTTTGTATTATGGGTTTTTGCCAGATACATGCCCAGATGTGGGATTTCTGGATCATATGGTAGCTCTATTTTTAGTTATTTTAATGAACTTTCATAATGTTCTCCATAGTGGCTGCACCAAAGGTACATACCCACAGCAGTGTAAAAGGAATGGATCCCTTTTCTTCACACCCTCTCCAACATTTATCCCCTGTGAATTTTTTGGTGGTAAATGAGATTGTTTCCATAATTTCTCTCCCTAATATTTCATTGTTAGTGTAAAGGAATGCAAGCGATTTCTGTGTATCATTTTTGCATCCTGGAACTTTCCCAAATTCATTGATGAGTTCTTGTAGTTTTCTGGTAATATCTTTAGGATTTTCTACGTATAGTATCATGTCATCTGCAAACAGTGATGGTTTTACTTCTTTTCCAATTTGGAATCATTTTATTTTTTCATCTCCCTGATTGCCATGGCTAGGACTTCGAAAACTGTGCTGCATAAATGTGGCAAGAGTGGATATCCTTGTCTTGTTCCTGATCTTAGAGGGAATGCTTTCACTATTTCACTGTTGAGTATGATATCAGCTATTGGTTTGTTATTATTTGGCTTTTGTTATATTGAGGAAGGTTCCCTCTGCATCCATATTCTGGAGAGTTTTTATTGTTAATGTGAGTTGATCTCACACCAGAAGCTTTTGCTGCATCTATTGAGATGACCACATGAAATTTATTCTTCAATTTGTTGATGTGGTTTATCACACTGTTTTATAGATACTGAAAAATACTTGCATCCCTGGCATAAATCCTACTTGATCAAGATTATGAGCCTTTTAATGTATAGCTGGATTTGGTTTACTAGTATTTTGTTGAGGATATTTGTATCTATGTGAATCAGTAATATTGGCCTGTAATTTTCTTTTTTTGTGGTATCTTTGTCTGGTTTTGGTATCAGGGTGATGGAGACTCATAGAATGAGTTGGGTAGTGTTCTTTCCTCTGCAACTGTTTGGGATAGTTTTAGAAGGATAGTGTTAACTCTTCTCTAACAGTTTCATAGAAATTACTTGTGAAAACATCTGGTTCTGGACTTTTATGTTTGTCGGGAGTCTTTTAATCATAGTTTTAGTTACAGTACTTGTGATCTTTCTCTTCATATTTTCTATTCCCAGTTCATTTTTGGGAGATTGTAGCTTTCTAAGAATTTGTCCATTTCTTCTAGGATGTACATTTTGTTGGCTTATAACTGCTCAGAGTAGTCTCTTATGATCCTTTGTATTTCTGTGATGTCCACTGTAACGTCTCCTTTCTAATTATATTATTTTGAGCCCTCTCCTGTCTTTTTCTTTATGAGTCTGGCTGAAGGTTTATCAATTATGTTTATCTTTTCAAAGAACCAGCTTTTAGCTTCATTGATCTTTTCTATTGTTTTCTTCATTTCTATTTCACTTATTTCTGCTCTGATCTTTATGGTTTCTTTTCTTCTACTAACTTTGGGTTTTGTTTGTTCTTTCTCTAGGATTTTTAGGTGTAAAGCTAAATTGTTTCTTGGAGATTTTTCTTGTTTTCTTGTTTCTATTGCTATAAACTCTTGGAACTGCTGTTTGAATGATGTTTTGTTTTCATTTGCCTCTATATATTTTTTACTTAATGATCCACTTTTTGTTTAGTAACATGCTGCTTAACTTCCATGTGTTTGTGTCTTTTTATAGTTTTTTTTTTCTCTTGTAGTTGATTTCTAATACTATAGCATTGTGATCTCTAAATTTCAAATGCATTTCCAGTATCCTGCATTTGATCTCTCTTCTCACAGTTGCTGATTTTGATATCATATTTGTATGTGGATGATTTTCTACTTTTATTCTATGTTTGCCTTTATCAGTTAGCTTTCCTATGTGTTTTTCTTGTTCCTTATTGTTCCTCTTCTTTCCTAGCTGCTGCTGCTGCTGCTGCTGCTGAGTCGCTTCAGTCGTGTCTGACTCTGTGTGACCTCATAGACGGCAGCCCACCAGGCTCTGCCGTCCCTGGGATTCTCCAGGCAAGAACACTGGAGTGGGTTGCCATTTCCTTCTCCAATGCATGAAAGTGAAAAGTGAAAGTGAAGTCGCTCAGTCGTGTCCGACTCTTTGCGACCCCATGGACTGCAGCCCACCAGGCTCCTCCAACCATGGGATTTTCCAGGCAAGAGTATTGGAGTGGGGGTGCCATCACCTTCTCCTAGCTAGAGAAGTCCTTTTAGTATTTGTTGGAAAGAGTTTTGGTATTGTTGAATTCTCTTAGCTTTTGCTTGTATGTAAAGCTTTTAATTTCTCCATTGAATCTGAACAAGAGCCTTGCTGTGTTGTGTTCTTGGTTATAAGTTTTTCTCTTTCATCATTTGAAATGCATCATGCTACTTCCTTCTGGCCTGTAAAGTTTCTGCTGGAAAAAATCAGCTGAATAGGTGACTTTGGTCCATTGGCTTGTGCCAGTAGGAGGGACTGGTCCTGCCCACTTGTGGGTGGGCTGTGTCAAGGGGTGTGTTTAAAGGTGGCTATTGGCTCAGGACAACTGTAGTCAGCCTGTCTGCTGATAGGAAGGGCTGTGTTCCCACTTTGTTGGTTGTTCAGCATGAGATGTCCCAGTACTTGAGCCTGTACTACTGTTAATGGGGCTAGATCTCAGTGCCAAAATGATGACCTCCAGGAGAACTCAATCTGATGAGTATTCCCGGTGCCTCTGCCACCAGTGTCCTTGGCTCACAGTGAGCCACCATCGACCCCACCTCCTGAGGAGATCTCCTAAGACCCCAGGTAGGTCTGGCCAACTCTTATGGGGTCACTGCTGTGCCCTGGACCCACATGCACATCACAGCTTGTGTGCACCCTCCTTGAATAGAATCTCTGTTTCCCTCATTCCTGTGGAGCTCGTAAGATCAAGCCCCATGAGTCTTCAAAGCCAAATGCTCTGCGGCTTCCTCTTACTGAGGCCAGATCCCAGGCTAGGGATCCTGATGAGGGTCTCAGAACTCTCACTCCCATGGGAGAACCTCTGCAATACAATTATTTTCGAGTGTGTGGTTCACTTACCTGGAAAGTATGGGATTTGATTGTATCATAAAAGGATCCCTCCTACTGTCCCACTGTGACTTCTTTTTTGTCTTTGAATGTAGAATATCTTTTTTGGAAGGTTTGAATCTTTATTGTTGATGGTTGTTCAGCATTTAGTTGTGATTTGGGGGCTTTCATGAGAGGAAGTCAAGTATTTCTAACATGCCATCTTGTCTCTGCTCCTCAGAATTTGACTTTAATAGTAGGAATCTGTTTTCCTTTTCATTTATCCCCTTCGCTAAATTGTTATTGTTGTTCTTCAGTTGCTCAGTCATGTCTAACTTTTTGCATCGCCATAAACAGCAACATGCAAGGCTTCTCTGTCCTTTACTATCTCCTAGAGCTTGTTCAGACTCATTTACATTGAGTCAGTGATTGCATCCAACAATCTCATCCTCTGTTTCCCCCTTCTCCTCCTGCCCTCAATCCTTCCCAGCATCAGAGTCTTATCCATTGAGTTGGCTCTTCACATCAGGTGGCCAAAGTATTGGAGCTTCAACATCAGACCTTCCAGTGAATATTTAGGCTTGATTTCCTTTAAGATTGACTGGTTTGATCTCCTTGCTGTCCAAGGGACTCTCTAGAGTCTTCCTTAGCACCTCAGTTTGAAAGCATCGATTCTTCAGTGTTCAGCCTTCTTTATGCTATTAAAGTGGTATCATCTGGATATCTAAGGTTGTTGATATTTCTCCTGGCAATCTTGATTCCAGCTTGTGCTTCATCCAGCCCAGCGTTTCTCATGATGTACTCTGCATATACATTAAACAAGCAGGGTGACAATATACAGCCTTGACGTACTCCTTTCCCAATTTGGAACCAGTCTGATGTTCCACATCCAGTTTAAGCTTTTGCTTCTTGACCTGCATGCAGATTTTTCAGGAGGCAGGTAAGGTGGTCTGGTATTTCCATTTCTTTAGGAATTTTCCACAATTTGTTGTGATCCACACAGTCAAAGGGGTAGTCAATGAAGCAGAAGTTGTTTTTCTGGTTTTCCTTTACTTTTCTATGATCCAATGGATATTGGCAATTTGATCCCTGGTTCCTCTGCCTTTTCTAAATCCATCTTGCTTCATGTACCATTGATGCCTAGCTTGAAGATTTTGAGCATTACCTTGCTAGTACGTGAAATGAGTGCAATTGTGCAGTAGTTTGAACCATCTTTGGCATTGATTTTCTTTGAGATTGGGATGAAAACTGACCTTTTCTAGTCATCTGGCCATTGTTGAATTTACCAAGTTTGCTGGCATATTGAATGCAGTACTTTAATAGCATCATCATTTGGAATTTAAATACCTCAGCTGGAATTCTATCACCTCCACTAGCTTTGTTAGTAGTTATGCTTCCTAGGGCCTGCTTGACTGCACACTCCAAGACGTCTGGCTCTAGGTGAGTGATCACACTACTGTGGTTCTCTGGGTCATGAAGATGTTTCTTGTATAGTTCTTCTGTGTATTTGCCACCTCTTCTTAATATCTTCTGCTTCTGTTAGGTGCATACTGTTTCTGTCCTTTATTATACCCATCTTTGCATGAAATGTTCCCTTGATATCTCTAATTTTCTTGAAGTGATTTCTATTTTTCCCTATTATTTTATTCTGTTTCTTTGCACTGTTCACATAACAAGACTTGCTTTTTTTTTTTTTTTTTAACTCTTTCCTTGTTCTATGGAGCTCTGCAATCAGTTTGTGTATTTTTTCCATTCTCCTCTCTTCTTTTCTTAGCTATTTGTGAGGCCTCCTCAGATAACCATTTTGCCTTCTTGTGTTTCTTTCTTTTTGGGATGGTTTTGGTCACCGTCTCCTGTACACTGTTACAAACCTCTGCCAATAGTTCTTCAGGCACTGTGCCTACTAGATCCAATCCCTTTAATCTATTTGTTCTTCCACTGTATAATCATAAGGGGTTTGATTTAGGTGATACCTGGATGACCTAATAGTTTTCCCTACTTTCTTCAATTTGAGCCTAAATTTTGCAATAAGGACTTCATGATCTGAGCCACAGTCAGCTCCAGGTCTTGTTTTCTGCTGACTGTATAGAGCTTCACCATCTTCAGCTGCAAAGAATATAATCAGTCTGTTTTCACTATTGACAATCTGGTGATGTCCATGTGTAGAGTCTTCGCTTGTGTTGATGGACGAGGGTGTTTGCTATGACCAGTGTAGTGCATTCTCTTGTCAAAACTCTGTTAGCCTTTGCCATGCCTCATTTTGTACTCCAAGGCCAATCTTGCCTGTTACTCCAGGTGTCTCTTGACTTTTGCATTCTAGTCCCCTACGATGAAAAGGACATCTTTTTTGGTGTTAATTCTAGAAGGTCTTTAGGTCTTCATAGAACCAGTCAATTTCATCTTCTTTGGCATTAGTAGTTGGGGCGTAGACTTGGACTCCTGTGATATTGAATAGTTTGCCTTGGACATGAACTGAGATTATTCTGTCATTTGTGAGACTGCAACCAAGTACTGCATTTCACAGTCTTTCGTTGACTATGAGGGCTACTCCATTTCTTCTAAGGGATTCTTGCCCACAGTAGTAGATATGACAGTAGATATAATATAAATTTGCCCATTCCCATCCATTTCAGTTAACTGATTCCCAAAATGTCTGTTCACTCTTGCCATCTCCTGTTTGACCACTTCCAATTTACCTTGATCCATAGACCTAACATTCCAGGTTTCTATTCAATAGTGTTCTTCACAGCATCAGACTTTGACCACCAGACACATCCACATCTAATTTCACTTGCTCATAGAGTAGAGCATAGAGGCCTCACTCCTGGCATTTCAGACCACAGTTCGTGCTCCTAACACACTCACTCCATTCCTTTAAGTCTTCAGTGAGTCAACAGATATTTTCAGAATACCCCAGTGATCCCACAGGTGATGTTTAATTCTAGGACATGACATGGTTCCCAATACACACCCCAAGAATACATGGATAAGGAAGAGAGCTTCTTATATTTGGAGTTGGTGATGGACAGGGAGGCCTGGTGTGCTGTGATTCATGAGGTTGCAAAGAGTTGGACACAACTGAGTGACTGAACTGAACTGGTAACAGTGACTTATCTTTCGTCCTGTGTCCACTAGTAAAATCTTGAATTTGTATAACTTTAACATATTTTATCATTAGAAAACATGATCAGAGCACTTATCCAGGGTTTTCTGTGGTCTCAAGGGTTCACAAGAGAAAGACGTCAACCAGGCAAATATGCTTACCAGAAAGCTGACAGAAGGATGTACACATTTGGGAATTATTTATGATTCAAATGCAATTCTTTGATAGCTTATTTTTAAAAATGCATGATAATGTTTACATGAGCTTGAATAAACTCTAAGAGATAGAGGAGGATAGGGAAGCCTGGCATACTGCAGTCCATGGGGTTGCAAAGAGTTGGACATGACTAAGTGACTGAGCAACAACATTTATTGTTTCCCCTAGGACATTATTTGGTGATTTCATTGTTTTCTCCCAACTAAAATAGACTGGATTATTCCTTAATTATATTTTATTATTTCTACCAACTTTAAGCTCAGATATAGGATTTTCACTTTTCAACTATTCATAGCATTCTTTTCATCTTATTATTTATTACTGAGCCAATTATATACACATGTTCCTTTAATTTTTTCCATACATAAATTTCTCCATTCTGTGTTTATTTATTTTCCTTTGGCCCATTCTCATACATTTGGCATTTCTGCTATTAAGATCTGGCTCACCTTTGGGATTATTAGGTGCTGAAAATGACTAGATGATCACCAATTCAGGCTAATGACCTAATCAGAGTAATGAAAAGGAAGAAATTTAAAGTACTGAGTTTTTATTTGTTTAATTAATATATTTTAGCACCTTAGTAAATGGTTGACTCATTTTATCCATCTTATTTCAAACAATTTCTGTGTTTCTAGGGAATGTCATGAACTAGGGACAAGAACATTAAAGTGAGGCTTTGAAAACCTGAGCCTTAGAAACTCTGCAAAATATAATCTGAGGCATTATGAAATATTTTTCACTTGCTGTTATAAGGAAATAGTATTAGCACTGGAATATTTGCCTTCTGTGTAGAGCTGTTGTGAGTTCCAAAAAGAATACTAATGATAAATTGTTAACTAGTGATAAACTAGTAATAAGCTGGTGATAAATATGCCTTATAAATTGTTTAGTACATTAAGATTATAAAGTAGGATTAGCCCTTCATGCTTTGTACATTGGGTTGTAAAAATTGGTAACACTGCTACCTTTTCATGCCATCATTTATACTGAGTTTAACTCGGTGACCATGAATTCAAATAAAACCATAAGAATCAGATGAGAAGGTATTTCATAAGTGACATCTCAAGCTATTACTAGGAAGAGGGTTGAGAAGGTTACAAATGGCCACATTAAAGTCAGGGAATGACTACGCATTTGAAAAGAGAAGAGAGAATGTGATTATTTTATTAGAAAGAAGGTGAGAGATCAGAGATTTAAGAAAGAAAAGAAAAAAAAAAAAAACAGGAAGCTCAGAAATGGGAAAAGAAGAGTCATGGAGTCAATTAGGTGCAGAGAGGCCGTTCCAGATGGCCAGAGGAAGCAGAGGCGAGGAGTCTTCTAGAACAAGGATTCATATAGTTGCAGCAGACTGTAACTGGGGCCCAAGACTCTAAATCAAAGGCACTCAGAGGGGAAAATGACACCCACAGAGACCTTACTCTTTACTTCATGTCCCACCCTAGTTTTAACTTTTCCTTTTAGGATATCCTTACAAACAGTGCCCTAAAACAAACAACAACAACAAAAGAAAAATGAAACTTACAGTTAAGTTTTAAAATCTTCTCCACATTTACCATATATACAGAATTCCCCATTAATAGAACTTGCTTAAATTAATAACACCAGGTTAAAATTCTTGCTCACAAACAACAGGAGAGTATTCCAAATGGGTTGGTCTCCAGTATTCCTTCAAGAGAATCCTCTACATGTTCAGTAACTGGATCAAAAAAATCCTGCCAAGCTTAATATTTTAAAAATTGTGTAAGAAGAAAGTAAAAAAAAAAAAAAAAAGATTCTCTGAATTCATAGCATTCTCATCATTTACCTAAGAGCTCAGCTTTAAAAATTTATTCACAGTAAATTTTTCAGTCTTTCAAATCCTGTCCCTCCCTTTCTCTGAAGCAGCAGCAGTTAGTGATTTTGTCTCTTTCTGTAGGGAGACATCACTACCCCAGCAACCTCCTTAATACTTTCAATTCAAACATGCTATGCTTATCTAATTGTTCTCCTGAATGTCTTTCTGTAAACACCAGTTCTCAAATGTCAGTAACAGGACCACGTTATAATTCTTAAAAATTACTGAGGACTCCCAACAAATTTGTATTTATGTCGGCTATCAATATTTATTGTACTGGTGGTCCTTTTACCACATTAACTCAAACTTAAGTATATGAGAGATTTACCTGAGTTCCTAACAGGCTGTTGAAAAAGCAAATACACTGTTCCAGGGTGCCTAGGTTTCAGTTGGTATACATGAATGTGGAATGTGCTTCAGTTCAGTTCAGTTGCTCAGTCGTGTCCGACTCTTTGCGACCCCATGAATCACAGCACGCCAGGCCTCCCTGTCCATCACCAACTCCCATCCATCGAGTTGTGATGCCATCCAGCCATCTCATCCTCTGTCGTCCCCTTCTCATCTGCCCCCAATCCCTCCCAGCATCAAAGTCTTTTCCAATGAGTCAACTCTTCATATGAGGTGCCAAAGTACTGGAGTTTCAGCTGTAGCATCATTCCTTCCAAAGAAATCCCAGGGTTGATCTCCTTCAGAATGGACTGGTTGGATCTCCTTGCAGTCCAAGGGACTCTCAAGAGTCTTCTCCAACACCACAGTTCAAAAGCATCAATTCTTTGGTGCTCAACCTTCTTCACAGTCCAACTCTCACATCCATACATGACTACTGGAAAAACCATAGCCTTGACTTAGTCATGTCCAACTCTTTGTGACCCCATGGACTAACCTGCCAGTCTCCTCTTTCTATGAAATTCTCCAGGCAAGAATACTGGAGTGGGCTGTCATTTCCTTCTTCCGGAGATCTTCCCAATCCAGGGATCGAACCTGGGTCTCCTGTGTTGCAGGCAGACTCTTTACCTGGTGAGTCATAGAGTGCTTCTGCTAGAAATTAAAGTTGAAACACCTATAAAATATTTAGCTATGAATTTATTTTAATTTAATTTATTTAATTTACTTTAATCCTATGTTAACTTTAGTTATGTTAACAAGAACATCTCATCTTATCTTTTTGCAAATTTCTTTCATATGTGGCTTAAGAGAAGACTACTGGAATTCTTACATCTAGAATTGCATTCAGTCTTGAGATTTATTTGGTTAAAATTTATGTAGAGAATATAGATTAAGAAGCTGTATAATTGGAGAAAAAGGTTTTTCAAATAATTATAAATATTCCTTGATATTACATCAAAACTCAACAAGTTGTAGAGTCTTAAAGGGTAGATGTAATGACTGAATATGAAAATATATTAATTGTTTATAATTTTTCCATCAAAATCCATTGATTTATCTTGCATTTTAAAGGACTTTACCATGCAGTATTTGTTTTAGCATCATGCAGTAGTCTTTTGGAAAACATTAATTCATTGAATTATGCCAATCTTTGAAATGTTGACACTTTTCATTATAAAATACAAATAAATAACATTCTTTAATTCCATTGATCTCATCAGAAATGACTTTAACTATCAGGAATCCATTAAGATATCAGAGGCAAATACAAATTTTCTAAAATTCCAATATTTCTATGAAATCACAAATATTTGCAACAAATACTTTAAGTTGTTTTCCTTGAAGTGACAGCCTCACTTCATTTGTTTTTGCAGTACATTTGTCAAACATCCAAGTATTTATAACCATATATCTGTTATTCTATCAAGTAAAAATTATTTTCAGTGAACTAGTTCAGCTAGAGATCCTAACAAAAAAGTTTTTCCTAAGACAGTATTGGTTTCCATCAAAAATGCTCTATGTCTACGTCCCACTTCCCAACAGAGAATATGAAAAGTCATGATTTAATAAAAATTAGTAATGTGTATTATTTCACCAAGGATATTCTTAAGTGACACTGGATTTTTCTTTTTAACTGCAAGAATATAAAGACTACTAGTACAATTTATGCTCCTAACTTGATGTGGGCTAAGACACCTAGTTTTACTCATTGTTGCATTTCAAACATCAATACAAATAATAAGTCAGTGAAAAAAAGCAAATAATGTTAGTATTAACTTTTCAGACCCCCTGAATGTGTCTTAAGAACCCTAATAAGGACACAGGCCACACTTTAAGAATCATTTCCATAAACCAAATCTATTCCTATCAAACTCCTACTTTAAAGACTTCAATCTTCTGTCCTAATGTCAAATAAATACACTTTAAACCTGATGTACAGAACTTTGACACCCTGGACCCCTAGCAGCCTTTAGACTTGGCTAGCAGCTGTGCTTTGCTGGAGCAGCTGTGAAGAGATACCCCACGCCCAAGGTAAGAGAAACCCAAGTAAGATGGTAGGTGTTGCAAGAGGGCATCAGAGGGCAGACACACTGAAACCATACTCACAGAAAACTAGTCAATCTAATCACACTAGGACCACAGCCTTGTCTAACTCAATGAAACTAAGCCATGCCCGCAGGGCAACCCTAGACGGGCGGGTTATGGTGGAAAGGTCTGACAAAATGTGGTCCACTGGAGAAGGGAATGGCAAACCACTTCAGTATTCTTGCCTTGAGAACCCCATGAGCAGTATGAAAAGGCAAAATGATAGGATACTGAAAGAGGAACTCCCCAGGTCAGTAGGTGCCCAATATGCTACTGGCGATCAGTGGAGAAATAACTCCAGAAAGAATGAAGGGATGGAGCCAAAGCAAAAACAATACCGAGCTGTGGATGTGACTGGTGATAGAAGCAAGGTTCGATGCTGTAAAGAGCAATATTGCATAGGAACCTGGAATGTCAGGTCCATGAATCAAGACAAATTGGAAGTAGTCAAACAAGAGATGGCAAGAGTAAACATTGACATTCTAGGAATCAGTGAACTAAAATGGACTGGAATGGGTGAATTTAACTCAGATGACCTTTATATCTACTACAGTGGGCAGGAATCCTCAGAAGAAATGGAGTAGCCATCATGGTCAACAAAAGAGTCCGAAATGCAGTACTTGGAAGAAATCTCAAAAATGACAGAATGATCTCCATTCATCTCCAAGGCAAACCATTCAATATCATGGTAATCCAAGTCTATGCCCCAACCAGTAACACTAAAGAAGCTGAAGTTGAATGGTTCTATGACGACCTACAAGACCTTTTAGAAATAACACCAAAAAAAGATGTCCTTTTCATTATAGGGGACTGGAATGCAAAAGTAGGAAGTCAAGAAACACCTGGAGTAACAGGCAAATTTGGCCTTGGAATGCGGAATGAAGCAGGGCAAAGACTAATAGAGTTTTGCCAAGAAAATGCACTGGTCATGGCGAACACCCTCTTCCAGCAACACAAGAGAAGACTCTACACATGGACATCACCAGATGGTCAACACTGAAATCAGATGGATTCTATTCTTTGCAGCCAAAGATGGAG
Source organism: Capra hircus (assembly GCF_001704415.2). Lineage (NCBI taxonomy): Eukaryota > Metazoa > Chordata > Mammalia > Artiodactyla > Bovidae > Capra > Capra hircus. The sequence continues at coordinate 74,544,387 of NC_030814.1, forward strand.
AAGCTCTATACAGTTAACAAAACAAGACCAGAGGTGACTGTGGCTCAGATCATGAACTCCTTATTGCCAAATCCAGACTGAAATTGAAGAAAGTAGGGAAAACCGCTAGACCATTCAGGTATGACCTAAATCAAATCCCTTATGATTATACAGTGGAAGTGAGAAATAGATTTAAGGGCCTAGATCTGATAGATAGAGTGCCTGATGAACTATGGAATGAAGTTTGTGACACAGTACAGGAGACAGGGATCAAGACCATCTCCATGGAAAAGAAATGCAAAAAAGCAAAATGGCTGTCTGGGGAGGCCTTACAAATAGCTGTGAAAAGAAGAGAGGCGAAAAACAAAGGAGAAAAGGAAAGATACAGCATCTGAATGCAGAGTTCCAGAGAATAGCAAGAAGAGATAAGAAAGCCTTCCTCAGTGATCAATGCAAAGAAATAGAGGAAAGCAACAGAATGGGAAAGACTAAAGATCTCTTCAAGAAAATTAGAGATTCCAAGGTAACATTTCATGCAAAGATGGGCTCGATAAAGGACAGAAATGGTATAGACCTAAGAGAAGCAGAAGATATTAAGAAGTGGCAAGGAAACACAGAAGGACTGCACAAGAAAGATCTTCATGACCCAGATAATCACGATGGTGTGATCACTCACCTAGAGCCAGACATCCTGGAATGTGAAGTCAAGTGGGCCTTAGAAAGCATCACTACGAACAAAGCTAGTGGAGGTGACGGAATTCCAGTTAAGCTATTTCAAATCCTGGAAGATGACGCTGTGAAAGTGCTGCACTCAATATGCCAGCAAATGTGGAAAACTCAGCAGTGGCCACAGGACTGGAAAAGGTCAGTTTTCATTCCAATCCCAAAGAAAGGCAATGACAAAGAATGTTCAAACTACCGCACAATTGCACTCATCTCATATGGTAGTAAAGTAATGCTCAAAATACTCCAAGCCAGGCTTCAGCAATACGTGAACCATGAATTTCCTGATGTTCAAGCTGGTTTTAGAAAAGGCAGAGGAACCAGAGATCAAATTGCCAACATCCGCTGGATCATGGAAAAAGCAAGAGTTCCAGAAAAACATCTATTTCTGCTTTATTGACTATGCCAAAGCCTTTGACTGTGTGGATCAAAAGAAACTGTGGAAAATTCTGAAAGAGTTGAGAATACCAGACCACCTGACCTACCTCTTGAGAAATCTGTATGCAGGTCAGGAAGCAACAGTTAGAACTGGACATGGAACAACAGACTGGTTCCAAATAGGAAAAGGAGTACGTCAAGGCTGTATATTGTCACCCTGCTTATTTAACTTCTATGCAGAGTACATCATGAGAAATGCTGGACTGGAAGAAACACAAGCTGGAATCAAGATTGCCGGGAGAAATATCAATAACCTCAGATATGCAGATGACACCACCCTTATGGCAGAAAATGAAGAGGAACTAAAAAGCCTCTTGATGAAAGTAAAGAGGAGAGTGAAAAAGTTGGCTTAAAGCTCAACATTCAGAAAATGAAGATCATGGCATCCGGTCCCAGGACTTCATGGGAAATAGATGGGGAAACAGTGGAAACAGTGTCAGACTTTATTTTTTTTTTTGCTCCAAAATCACTGCAGATGGTGACTGCAGCCATGAAATTAAAAGACGCTTACTCCTTGGAAGAAAAGTTATGACCAACCTAGATAGCATATTCAAAAGCAGAGAATTACTTTGCCGACTAAGGTCCGTCTAGTCAAGCCTATGGTTTTTCCAGTGTTCATGTATGAATGTGAGAGTTGGACTGTGAAGAAGGCTGAGCGCCAAAGAATTGATGCTTTTGAACTGTGGTGTTCGAGAAGATTCCTGGGAGTCCCTTGGACTGCAAGGAGATCCAACCAGTCCATTCTGAAGGAGATCAACCCTGGGATTTCTTTGGAAGGAATGATGCTACAGCTGAAACTCCAGTACTTTGGCCACCTCATGAGAAGAGTTGACTCATTGGAAAAGACTCTGATGCTGGGAGGGATGGGGGCAGGAGGAGAAGGGGACGACAGAGGATGAGAGGGCTGGACAGCATCACTGACTCAATGAACGTGAATCTGAGTGAACTCCAGGAATTGGTGATGGACAGGGAGGCCTGGCGTGCTGTGATTCATGGGGTCGCAAAGAGTCGGACATGTCTGAGTGACTGAACTGAACTGAACGTTCCTATTTCACTTGTACTCTCTGCTCCCATACCCTGAGCTACTCACTAAGCATCTCACTGTGCCTTTCATCACTCTGGGCTTCTGAGCAGCTGTTACCTTCTGTCTGATATCTTTCTATCTCTGTCTGAAACACTCTTCATTCTTTATAGTCTAATTCAAATGTTCACACTCATGAGAAGTCTTTCTCTCACTCTTAGGCAGCTGACTAGAGTTAGACACTGCTCCCCCTGGGCCTCTAGAGTACTTCGTTTACTCATTCAACAAAATTTTGGGAGCATCTATTCATGCCAGGCATTATTCTCAGAGCTAAGAAAACAGAGATGAACAAGACAGAGAAGAACTATAATCCAGTCATTTAGAACTGATCTAAGGTAATTTAAGTATTAAAGGAGTGATAGACAAAATGTAATAGATAAAAATAAAGTCATGCGGTTTCAAATGGTGATGAAAGTGAAAGTGTTAGTCACCCCATTATATCTGACTCTTTGTGACCTGCCGGGCTCCTCTGTCCATGGGATTCTCCAGGCAAGAATACTGGAGTAGGCTGCCATGTTCCTCCAGGGGATCTTCCCCACCCAGGGATTAAACCCAGTTCTCCTGCATTCCAGGCAGATTCTTTACCTTCTAAGCCACCAGGGAAGCCCTTCAGATGGTGATAACTGCTATGAAACATAGGATAAAAGGATGGAGAATTACTGGGTATTAGTTAAAATATTTGTTCAGAGAAGAATTCCCTGTGGCAGTACTATTTGGCCTAAGACCTGGCAGTGGGGTGGAATTTAAAGAAGAGAATCAGATCAAGAAAAGGGGAAAGGTTTTCTGGATAGAGGAAATAGTGGTTGTAAGGGGGAAATGAACCTAGGGGCTAGAAAAACAGAAAGGACCCTAAACCACAGAAGTGATCATGACAAAATGGTAGATGCTGACTAGATCCATCCAAGTGAGGGCTGTGCAGGAGACAGTAGCCACCAGAGAAAGCTCCCAGAGGGCCCACAGTACTGCATGGATGGTAGTATAAGCACAGGTGTGGCTTCAGTGGTCTACCCAAACTGGAGAAGTCTCTGCTTTAGGGCCCGGGGGAGCCTCCAAGCCTAGTTCTAAGGTCCCACAGATGATTCCTTGATGTGTCCTATAATATATTTTTTTTCTTGAACTAGCTAAATAATTGCCATTTTTTCTAAGAACCCTGACTGATACAAGAGTGCTAAATGCATACACATGCATATACATTTGGGGCTTTCCTTGTGGCTCAGCTGGTAAAGAATCCACCTGCACTGCGGGAGACCTGGGTTCAATCCCTAGGTTGGGAAGATACCCTGGAGAAGGGAATGGCTGCTGCTGCTGCTGCTAAGTCGCTTCAGTCGTGTCTGACTCTGTGCAACCCCATAGATGGCAGCCCACCAGGCTTCCCCATCCCTGGGATTCTCCAGGCAAGAACGCTGGAGTGGGTTGCCATTTCCTTCTCCAGTGCATGAAAGTAAAAAGTGAAAGTGAAGTCACTCAGTCGTGTCTGACTCTTAGTGACCCCATGGACTGCAGCCTTCCAGGCTCCTCCGTCCATGGATTTTCCAGGCAAGAGTACTGGAGTGGCATGCCATTGCCTTCTCCAATAAAAGTCCTTATGACTCATGACAGTCTCAGGAGTGAAAGTGGGGTGAGAAGGCAAAAGTGAACTAACTCACTTTGCAGCCTTTCAGTTCATTACTTCCCCATATGAATCAGGTCAGCTTAAAAACACCTTACTGAGAGCCCCTTTAGTTCCACCAATTTAGGATAATTATTCTACATACTTGTATCCATTTTCCCCAAATGACATTTTATCTTTATATTCTCTGTCCAACACTTATTCCACATACCCAAGGCCCCCTCTCTCAGTGAGGTTCTAGTAGGAACAGTCTTCATCTCAGGTGGTGTGGGATGTTATAAAGAAATGAATATGAGAGGCTGAGGCACCATGGAACATGGGAAATCAGAAGGCCTTTACTAATATCAGAGTGGAAGGAGCAAAGAAAATAAAAGATTATAGGAGTCCAGTTAGAGCTGGATACTCGGCACCAACCAGAAATTCAGAGCTGAGGTAGGGAGGGTCAGTCTCTTGTTGGTGAAACAAGGGTAGACTGAAATGCATCTGGAGGGTCAAAAGAGAGCAGAAATCATATAACCTGGTCTTAGTCTGCTCCTATCGCGATAACTAAGTCCCACAAACGAGGTGGCTAAAATGACAGACACTTATTTTCTCTCAGTTCTGGAGGCTAGAAGTCCAAGGTTCTAGAGGTGTTTTGTTCTTCTGAGGTGTCTCTGCTTACCTTGCAAATGGCCAGCCTTCTCACTGGGTCTTCACATGTCTTCCCTCCATGTGTGCATACCTGGAGTCCTTTCATACATCCAAATTTCCTCTTCCTATAAGGACCAAGTCAGACCGTATTAGGGTCCATCCTAAGGCCTTCATTTTAATTACCTCTTTAAAGACCTGTCTCCAAATATAGACACACTCTGATATATACTAGGAGTTAGGACTTCAACATATGAACTGTGAGTGGACATAATTTCAGCCCATAACAATCCTGTGTTACTCGTACAATTCTTATTCATCAGTTTTCTTTCAGAATATCTATCATCCTCACTTTCCTTACCTGCCCACCCCCTGTATTTCTCATTCATTTTTTAAAATAAGCAATCACTTTATATATATTTATATATAAACTATCATAAAAAAGAAGGAAATCCCACCAAATTCCACACCATGGACTTTGAGGGCATTATCCTAAGTGAAATAAGTCAGAGACTGAAAAATACTATAAGGTCACATTTACATGTAGAATCTACGAACATTAAACTCATAGAAATAGAGATCAGTTGCCTGGGCCTGAGGAGTAGGCAAAACAGAAGATATTCGTTAAATGGTACAGACTTCCAGATACAAGACATATAAGTTCCGAGGATCTAATCACAGCCTGTAACCATGGTTAACAATATTGTATCATATGCTTTAAAGTTGTTGTAAGAAGAGTTTCAATGATCTAACTATATCAGCAGCAGCAACAAAATGGTTAATTACGGGAGGTGAAGGATTCCTTATTTTGATAATCATTTTTGCAAGATAGGCATGGATCACATCATTTATTTTACTCAAAGTCTACCAATTTAAATGTTAATCTGTTCCCAAAACACCCTCTGAGAAGCATCCAAAACAATATTGGACCAAACATCTTGTCACCATAACCCAGACAAGTTGACATATAAAATTAAATATCACATCCACACAACTACCCTGATTTTGGATAGATTAACCCAGTCATTTTATTTAAAAAAACATTGGCAAACTTTTTTATTTTTTTTGGTTTTTTAGTCATAAGATCAATGATTTATAGGACACTAACAGAGAATGCCTCAGAGTGAACCATGTAATCATTGAAGATGTCTTCAGGCAATTACCAGGAAAGGTCAAGGCAAAGCTGCTGTTGAATACTAAAATCATGTTGAATTTAAAGTGAGAGTTGCTGCTACCCTGGTGAGATTCATCCTGATGCACTGAGGTAGGATTCATTAAGATGAGTAATCCAAGGTCTACTTGTTTTATAAATCTGGCAATTAAAAATATTTGGAAACTACCAGCAGCATCTTAGCCTGAGTGATAGAGAAAAATGCAATATGGACACTGCCCTTAAAGGACTTACAATATAGTTAGGGAGGGAAAGTAGAAATCAATATAGAGTCACATGCACATACCACATACATTTCTGGTAAATGTTTTTTAATCATTTAGAGAATGATATTTGTAATAAAAATAGAGAGCTACTTAGCTTTTGCTCCTTTCCCTGGAGCAAAGGAAAAATAAAAATAAAAACTGGGGCATAAAGATGGATAAAATTTGAAAAACTGAAGGAAACTGGAAGATCCAAACAATATGACAAAAGTGAAAAGATTAATATAGCTTGAGGGAAAATAAACTTGATACTGATGGGACCTATAATTTCACAAAATTTGCAAGTGTTACAGTTCATTTTACCTTCCACAAATTCAAAGATATAAGTACTCAAAAATTTATGAAAATTCTTCAGATAGTTAATTATCTTTAAAATACAAAGCTATTAATAGAAAGCATCACTTGTCTGACCTCTTTACTTTCCAATAATTTGCTTTACCATCAATTTCACTTATTTCTCTTCTCTGAGCCATTCTATGCCAAGACAAAAATAATTTATTTGGTCTTAAGAACTCCCATATATGTAATAAAACATAGACCAGAAATGTCCTTTGGATTTCCAGATTCACCCCCAAGCTAATTGACTTTCACTCATGAACAATATTTTGCAGTATGTACAATCAGAACATATACCACAAAAATAGAAGAAACCACACATCCCAAACAAGCAATGTCATTTAGAGTCATATTTTAGGTTGAATGCTTAGAATTTTGTATGGAATGTGATAAATTCAATTAATTTATGGGTATTAAGCCTCTTTACTATAAAAACATAGGCCATTTGAGGTAGCAGCAACTAAAATTTTAATTGAGAGTGGCTCAGATGGTAAAGAATCTGCCTGCAATGTGGGAGACACAGGTTTTATCACTGGGTCAGGAAAATGCCTTGGAGAAGGGTATGGCTATCCTCTCGGTATTCTTGCCTGGAGAATTCCATGGACAGAGGAGACTGGTGAGCTATAGAGTCCATGGGGTCACCAAGAGAAGGACATGGCTGAGTGATTCTTTAAGATGCAAAAGGGAACTTTTGTAAGTTTTTTAAAAGGAAGATGAAGATAAAAGATGTAGAAACTGTTTGCAATAGCATTTTTTTTTCTATGTTAAATTGCTGAAATTTTGAATGCATTATCAGCTTAGAAGAGATATAATGATCTTTGGGGGGAGGAAATTCTAGAAATTTGTTTTTCCTAATTCTTATTATCCTATTAAAAAAATAGATGATTTCTTTTTGGGAAAAATAAATTGTCCATGAAATGAATTTCTATCCTCACCTGTTGGTAACACTCAGTTATAACCAGTGCTCCTGTAAAAGAATAGAAACTGTTTCCAGGATTTCTGTTTTTCTCCGTGTGGTAGTTGTAGCTAATCCAGGCTGTTATGTTTTCAAGGGCACTGCTGCTTTGCAGGGCATAATGCTGATTTTCTTATCTTAGCGATGCCGCCTTTAGTTATTTTTGTGATCTTGATCCTCCTGAATCCTTTTTTTTGGTAGTGATTCAAAACGGTATTTCTTCTGTCCTGATTTTCCTCATGAGTTTAAAGCAATATTTTGACTTTGAGTGGTTCATGTGTACATAACAAAGAATCCTGGAAACTTTCTCCATAGTGTTGTTAATGTGTGTTCTTTAAAGGGAGCTTTAAAAAGCCTTTTGTTATTTACCGAAATGGTATATCTTTTCTGTGATTAAAATAAAAAGCATCTGTCAATCAAATTCCTCAGTACTGTTGATATGTCATATGCATTCAATTCAATAATTTAATGATGCAAATTATATTCAAGAACATATTAGCAACTTACTGAACAAAGGTGAAAGTATCTTGCCATTCCTTAATATTAGTAAATATTTTCAATTAAACATATTCTAGGATTTACAGCACACAAAATGTGTCAGCCTGACATGTTCTGGTTACTTTAGTTTGGTAGGAATTTTTCTACTCTGTCTCTGTGTAAAGTTTTGTAAAAAGTCAAAAAAGGTCAAGACCTTGTTTTGTGTTTCAATAAACAGTCCTGATACATCTTCCTAGATGCAGAATAACATTACAAACCTCCCTTGGGCTCCAAGATACTGCCAGTTGGACATTCTGACCTCTTTTACAAAAAAGGAAATGAAAACATTCAGCACTTTATCTATAACAGGATGCCTCTGATAGATTTAGTTATACAAGGTTATAGCTGTCAATTGGAAAGGCTAGTCTGCTTCAGTTTAAATCGTCATTCTCATTTGTCTTCTATACAAAAAGAAATCTGACTTATTCAAGGACAATAGAGCAGCTTTACTCTAACAAAAGGAGAAAATGGCAAAATGTACAGATTTTCATCTTTAGTCATTTTTTTAACCATGCACACTTATGCAAATTATTCTGAACCTACTAAAGTGTGTAGGATCATGCTATGAAATGCTGAGAGGTAGATCATCAGTTTGTCTCAGGAAAGTGAACAAAGGTTCTTTCAGTATTTAAGCCAAAATGTATTTTAAAATCGCAGATGGAAATTCTAGAATAGATTAATTTGAAAAGTTATAATTATTCTACAATTAAAAGTTATTCTTGACTCCTGGGTCTAGAAGATCTTCTGGAGAAGGAAATGGCAACCCACTCCAGTATTCTTGCCTGGGAAATTCCATGGGCTGTGGAGCCTGGTGGGCGACAGTCCATGAGGTCACAAAGAGCCGGATACAACTGAGCGACTGAGCATGTGCGCGCTCACACGTTATTCTCAGGATCTAAGAAAATGTTGGCAGAAATGCAGTGCTATTTCCTTAGTTGGTATATCTCTCATAATTTTAAAAATGCCCTTTCCAAAATATTAAATGGTGACATACTGAAATTATAAGCTATGTATTTGATCCTAACCTCAGTGTAGTTCAGTTCATTTCAGTCACTCAGTCGTTTCCGACTCTTTGCAACCCCATGAATCACAGCACGCCAGGCCTCCCTGTCCATCACCAACTCCCGGACTTCACTCAGACTCAAGTCCATCGCGTCAGCGACACCATCCAGCCATCTCATCCTCTGTCGTCCCCTTCTCCTCCTGCCCCCAATCCCTCCCAGCATCAGGGTCTTTTCCAATGAGTCAATTCTTCGCATGAGGTGGCCAAAGAAAAGACTCTGAAATGCAGTACTTGAATGCAATCTTAAAAATGACAGAACGATCTCTGTTCATTTCCAAGGCAAACCATTCAATATCACGGCAAGCCAAGTCTATGCCCCAACCAGTAACACTGAAGAAGCTGAAGTTGAACGATTCTATGACGACCTACAAGACCTTTTAGAACTAACATCCAAAAAAGATGTCCTTTTCGTTATAGGGGACTGGAATGCAAAAGTAGGAAGTCAAGAAACACCTGGAGTAACAGGCAAATTTGGCCTTAGAATGCGGAATGAAGCAGGGCAAAGACTAATAGAGTTTGGCCAAGAAAATGCACTGGTCATAGCAAACACCCTCTTCCAACAACACAAGAGAAGACTCTACACATGGACATCACCCGATGGTCAACACCGAAGTCAGATGCTAACCACAACTAATCATTAAATAGTATGCACGAGCCCAATATGAGATCATAAAGAATCTGTTTTAAACATTGTTTCATATATATCTAATCATATGAATTGAGCAAGTCACAACACAAATGTCTCTGCAGATGCAATGAAATGTTAACTATCATGCAGTACCGTTTAGTGTCTTAAGAGAAACTTTACAATGTAAATATAAAAGTCAGAGCTAAGATTCAGTGAAGAGCATACGAATTGTGGGAAATAATGACCAAGAAGTCCTTTACTGGGAATACACAGAGTGCCAGAGTGACGTGGGGTCTAAGATCTGAAAGACGAGGAGGGGTATACCAGCCCCACTATTGGGTGGGAGTGAAGCTGGAGCAGGCAGGGGCTCACATGTGGAAGGGAGAGAGCAAAATGTGTTCCAGGAACTAACCTGCGAGCACACTTGGCAGGAACTGGTGAAGGGAGAAGATGAGAAGTGAATGGAAGGTAGACAGGACCTTGTAAACATTATAAAGGGGTTTGGATGCTATTCTAAGCACAGTAGGGGCTCTGCGGTAGGCTTTTAAACAGAGGATGGGGAGGGAGGTGGGAGGGGGGTTCATGTTTGGGAACGCATGTAAGAATTAAAGATTTTAAAATTTAAAAAAAAATAAAAAATAAAAAAATAATAAAAAATAAAATTAATAAAATAAAATAAAATAAAGTTATATTATAATGACAAAAAAAAAATAAAATAAACAGAGGATCTTCATCAGGAGATTTTATCTTGAGGAACATTTCCTTGGCTCTAATGGGGGTACAGGATAGGAGATCAGGGTCTATCACAGAGGAATACCATACTGTAGTTAGTAGATACTAATGCAGTATTTGAAAGAAATGATAACAGCTGCAAGCAGTAAAGTGTCATTGAGAGTAGAGTGAGGTGAGTGCATTCCAGAGACATATTAATATATCAGTGTTAATAGCAGAAAAAGGAAAATCCAGAGTTAGAAACAGTGCCCAGGAATCTGTCCTGGGCAACTGACTGGCAGCTCCATGTATCATTTTATTGCAGAATAAATTTCAAAAAGGAAAACCAATGTGGAGCTGTAGCCGGGGCAGTAGGTATCAGAGATGATGAGTTGGACATATTGAATAGGATGTTCCTTGGGTCATCCAAGCGATCTTGAGCTATAGGGAATGGGATAAACAGAAGATTTAGGAGAAGAATCTGGATCTGAATTAGGGATTTGAAGTTTATTCTTAAATAAGTATAATTGAAAATGGGAATGGGCGAAACCTCTCAAAGAAGTATGGGGAAAACAAGAGAAAGTAATTCCAAAAGTAGAACCCTAAGAAACATTTACATTTAAAGAGCAGACTAATAAAGAAAAGCCTGAAAGAGGATATTGTCAGAAAAGTGGGTGGAAACTTATTTTGATTATAAAAATGACCTTAGTAAACAAACAATTTTGTATTGCACGTGACTAATCTACATTTTAAGAGTGTCACTCTAATGTGTTGAAAAAAGAATAAAAAAAGAGCTATGCTTGGAGGCAGAAATATCAAGAAAAATGAAGCTAAGGAATTACATTCATTTATCCATTCATTGATACATTCAAGAGCTTCCTATTAAGGATTCATTGTGAAGTACTATAAAAGATGTTTCGGTAAATAAAAACATAAATTAAGTACTAGCTGTGGCTTTTAGGAGCTCATGCACTACAGTAAGAAAGGAGACATATGCTTTAGTAAATAATTTGAGGGAGAGCAGGACATGTTTCCTAAAAAAAGCACAGAAAACATACTAAGGGAGATCAAAAAAAGAATACACAGCCCTGACACAGGGTCAGGCGCAATATAAATTCTCAACATACATACTGAATCAATTTATGCCATCCAGCTGGAGGGGTTAAAAAAGGCTTTCTGTAGCAGCTGGCATTTGCCATTAAAATAGGCAAATTCCTAATATTTAAATATAAGAGAAAGGATTTGGATAAATCAGCGGCAGGTACAAGAGCAGCAGCTGGAGCAGCTTAATCTAGAGTAAAGGCCTGAGAAATGTATTCATTTTAAAAATATTTTGAGCATCTGTCTATAGTTTCTCAAATTACAGACTAAAGAAAACGGCTCATTTTGTGGCAGTGGCAATTTCTGATCAAGAGCTAAAAATAACCACAATGTTCAAATACTTATAAACACATTCATATTTAATCCTCAGAGACAACTTTGATAATCAGGACAGTTATTTCTACACATGTAAACCAAACCTGAGTGGATAAAATGTATTAGAATCTAAGTTTTTGCGATGTCCTACACCTTTATTTTAGAATGTTCTGGCCATTTTCATAATGACATTCTCAATAAAGAATTTTAGACTAATTAAAATGTATAAAGCCATTAAAAGCAGATTATAATTCTTGGTCACATCAGCTGAGAATTATCTGAAAGAGCAAGCAGAGTTTGTGTGCTGAGTTCTCTCTTGTGCATGGTGATGGCTTCAGAAGGAAATACCAAAATAGCCTAAGTAAAGGGCTTGAGCAGAGGCTGTGCATATTAAATAAACAAAACACAGTGAGGAAATTTATGTGATCTGAGATTTGAGTGATCTGGAAGCCTAATTTCTGGCCCAAGACTCACAGTTCAATCTTAAGTCAGCTGCTTATTCCCTGAATAATACCAGTTTTTATTCTATTGTTATTGTTGTTGTTTAGTCTCTAAGTCATGTCTGACTCCTGGCAACCCCAAGAACAGTAGCCCACCAGGCTCCTCTGTCATGGGATTTCCCAGGCAAGAGTACTGGAGTAGGCTGCCATTTCCTTCTCCAGTGGATCTTCCGAACCCAAGGATCAGTATTGTGATAGCATTTGTAGGCATGAAGGAATTGATGGGAAACAATAAGGTCAGAAGACCTCTTTGGAAGACACTCTCACCAATGAAAAGATATGTATCTAAATACTATCAGTTGATATTTATACTCTGCATATAGTTCTGTGATGGGTCACTCAATTCTAACTACTCAATATTCTACAGCAAAGTAGATATCCATCCATGTTATCACACAACTCTAAAAATACATAATTCAGCATCCAAAGAACTACTTTGTATTTAAAATAAGTCTCTATAGAATGTTAAATATAGAAACAATAGCATTTGATATATGAAGAATGCCTGTTAAGTTACATGTCTGAATTTTAAAATTGACTAATATACATTTTTTTAGTAAGTTATCACTTGTGTTCTTTTCTTAAAACAGCACAGCAGATAGTAAATTTATGTAAATTTCTAATGAACATTTTCAAATGTACTCAAACTTCTATTTGAGTGGACCTGTACTATGCTGCTAACATATGCCATACTTATATTTTTTATCTTGCTCAGTGTTAATATCCTAAGGGTATGTTTATTACAAGTTTCAAATATCAGCCCTCAGTATGTGTTGTAATCAGATGTAATAACCCTAATGAAAAGAGGTAGATTTCCTCTTTGGTTATTTGACAAGGAAGAAAACAAGAAGTGTGTGGGGTGCCTCGTAGGCCCTCTGCTAACTCCCTTGACTACTAACTGTGCTCCATGAGTGCTTGAAGACAGAGCTTTGCAGAGGCATTGGATCTGCCAAGGTTTGGCCTAATGACTGTGGAACTTTTGCCAGTCTTAGCTTTCTGCATTAAATTGAATGCCTTTGTCTAGCATGCAGAAAGTAAAATCACTTCTGGTGCTCCAACAGAAGAGTGTCACTATGCAGGAAGTCAGAAGGACATTTTATACTTATGTTATGAGTGTGCAGTGGGAATAGAGAAGAGTTTACATGGTTCTGTCTACTTTGATCATAGCTTTTCTTCCAAGGAGCAAGCGTCTCTTGATTTCATGGTTGTAGTCACATCTGCAGTGATTTTGGAGCCCCCTGAAAAATAAAGTGTCTCTCTGTTTCCATTGTTTCCCCATCTATTTGCCATGAAGTGATGGGACTGGATACCATGATCTTCGTTTTCTGAATGTTGTTTTAAGCCAACTTTTTCACTCTCTACTTTCACTTTCATCAAGAGGCTCTTTAGTTCTTCACTTTCTGCCATAAGGGTGGTGTCATCTGCATATCTGAGGTTATTGATATTTCTCCCGGCAATCTTGATTCCAGCTTGTGCTTCATCCAGCCCGGGATTACCTATGATGTACTCTGCATAGAAGTTAATAAGCAGGGTGACAATATACAGCCTTGACGCACTCCTTTCCTGATTTGGAACCAGTCTGTTGTTCCACGTCCAGCTCTACTGTTGCTCCCTGACCTGCATACAGATTTCTCAGAAGGCAGGTTAGGTGGTCTGATATTCCCATCTCTTTAAGAATTTTCCACAGTTTGTAGTGATCCATACAGTCAAAGACTTTGGTAAAGTCAATAAAGCAGAAGTAAATATTTTTCTGGACCTCTCTTTTTCTATGATACAACAGATGACAATTTGATTTCTGCTTCCTCTGCCTTTTCTAAATCCAGCTTGACCATCTGGAAGTTCATGACTCATACTGTCGAAACCTGGCTTGGAGGATTTTGACCATTACTGTGCTAGTGTATGAGATGAGTGCAACTGTGTGGTAGTTTGAACTTCTTTGGCATTGCTTTTCTTTGGGATTGGAATGAAAACTGACCTTTTCCAGTCCTTTCCAAATTTGCTGGCATATTGAGTGCAGCACTTTAACTTCATCTTCTAGGATTTGAAATAGCTCAACTAGAATTTTATCACGTCCACTAGCTTTGTTGTAGTGATGCTTCCTAATGTCTACTTGACTTCACATTCCAGGATGTCTGGTTCTAGGGGAGTGATCACACCATCGTGTTTATCTGGGTCATGAAGATCTTTTCTGTATAGTTCTTCTGTATATTCTTGCCACCTCTTCTTAATATCATCTGCTTCTGTTAGGTCCATAGCATTTCTATCTGTTATTGTGCCCATCTTTGCATGAAATGTTTCCTTGATATCTCTAATTTTCTTGAAAAGAGCTCTAATCTTCCCATTCTATTGTTTTCCTCTATATCTTTGCATTGATCAAAGCTATGACCAACCTAGACAGCATATTAAAAAGCAAAGAAATTACTTTGCCAACAAAGGTCCATCTAGTCAAAGCTATGGTTTTTACAGTAGTCATGTATGGATGTGAGAGTTGAACTGTAAAGAAAGCTGGGCACTAAAGAACTGACACTTTTGAACTGTGGTGTTGGAGAAGACTCTTGAGTCCCTCGGACTGCAAGGAAAATCAACCAGTCCATCCTAAAGGAAATCAGTCCTGAATATTCATTGGAAGGACTGATGTTGAAGATGAAACTCCAATCCTTTGGCCACCTGATGTGAAGCACTGACTCATTTGAAAAGACCCTGATGCTGGGAAAGATTGAAGGCAGGAGGAGAAGGAGACAACAGAGGATGAGATGGTTGGATGGCATCACCGACTCGGTGGACATGAGTTTGGGTAAACTTTGAGTTGGTGATGGACAGGGAGGTCTGGCATGCTGAAGTCCAAGGGGTTGCAAAGAGTTGGACACAACTGAGTGAATGAACTGAATGGAGGCAAAAAACCAGTACCCCCAAAACTATAAGATGCTAATAAAAGAAATCAAAGATGAAATGAAGAGATGGAGAGATAGACTGTGTTCTTAAAATGGAAGAAACAAATATTTTCAAAATGACTATACTTTCCAAGGCAATCTATAGATTCAGTGCAATCTCTATCAAATTACCAATGGCATTTTCACAGAACTAAAGCAAAAAAAAAAAAATTAATTTGTTTGGAAACACAAAGACCTTGAATAGCCACAGCCATCTTGGCGGGGCGGGGGGGGAATGTGCTGGAGGAATCAGGCTCCCAGATTTCAGACTGTACTACAAATCTACAATAATCAAGACAGTATGGTACTTGCAGAAAAACAAATATAATCAATGGAACAGAATAAAAAGCCCAGAAGTAAACTCACCCACCTATGGTCAGTTAATCTATGACAAAGGAGGCAAGACTAAACAATCAAGAAGAGACAGTCTCTTCAATGTGGTGCTGGGAAAACTACACAGCTACTTGCAAAGAATCAAACTAGAATATTCTCTAAAACCATACACAAAAATAAACTCAAAATATATCATAGGCCTAAATGTAATGCTGGATACTATAAAACTGTTAGAGGAAAGCATAGGCAGAGTGCTCTTTGATGTAAATCACAGGAATCTCCTTTAGGATCCACCTCCTAGAGTAATGAAAGTAAAAACAAAAATAAATGAGACCTAGTTAAATGCAAAAGCTTTTACGTAGCAAAGAAAACCATAAACAAAACGAAGTGACTTTGTTTTTAATGTATGTGTGCTTGTGTGTATCATCTAGGCGTGCATAACATATAAATTCTTATATGTAAAAGTTATCAGCAAGAAAATAGAAGTCATATATATGAAAAGACATATGGGAAAATTGACCACGCCGATTTTCCTCAATATCATTTACTATCTGAACGAACACAAGAAAGGTTTTCAGGAAGCAAATCTGGGGTCAGCATCTGTAGCTTTCTAAGGAATGAGTCCATATACTCCAACAAAATAACTCTGTCCACCATTGCCTCATGACCTCCTGAGTTTAGAAAGTACATTCTGCATTCTCATAACAGGCAGATCATAGATCATGGGCAACCTGAGACCTTTTAGGGTTCTGTCAACAGGCTGTTGATAAGAATATCACCAGTACTTAGACAAGAAGCTCATCACACTGGCGAATTCTGTGTCCATTGGTTACCCTCAGGTAACAAAAGGGACTAGATCACATCAGACCATCATGAAACTATTTGTAAATTCAGTTAATTAGACAAGAAAAAATGTTTCTTTTATCTGTTTTGATTTCTTTCCACCCTACATCCTGGCATGAAATGTCTACCATAAATAGCACAAATGGATTCTAAGAGACGTATTCTAACAAGCCTAATTTGGGGTAGAGTATATAATTTGATTGGATACCTTAGTAAAAAACAAGCACTACTTTCCTAAATTGGATTATGGATGTTCCGAACGAATTTAGTAAGTTTTCTGTGGGTTTGTATATGTTGTGCTACAAGAAAATAGATTAAGTTCATTTTAGTGACATGAGCCAAAAGTTCAGAAACTATGCTGCCTTCTGAACGTGAATTCACATACAACCATGCAAGGCATCTTTAGTTAAGTCTCAAAAGACTCTTTAGGATATTAAAATCCATACAATCAATAATAAAGTTAGAGTGACATGAAATTTTGTAGAATAAAAATAGTTTGAGACTACTTAGATAATTCTCCTAGTCCATGCCAGGAAATACATGTTTCCTTTGTAGCATGTTCATCCTTAATTCTTTCATGAATATCTCCTATGTTGGACTGGAATTTTATGAAGGTGGGAAACAGGTTTCATTTACTATATACCCCTAGCATCTAGTAGGACATCTGGCCTGTGGAAGTCAGGCTCTTGATAACATCTTGCAGAGATGTTCACTCCACTTAGTTGTAGGCATCCCACATTAATTCACCCAATCTCTAACCACATTTTCATACATGTAAGATGTCAGCAGCATTTCCTGAGAGTTGTAGGACTTGCTCTGATTATACAAAAAGGAACAGAATTACTCCTATCACTCACGCAATAATATTATAAGTAAGAACATACCTAAACTCAACAAGATCCTCAAAAGAACTACAAACAGAAGTCAGTAAGAGCTCTAAGTGCAGAAAGCTTATTCAAACAGTAAGATGGGCTAATAAGCCTTCATCTACCTTTCAACGTACAAGGTTAACTATGTTTAGTTATCCTGAATATAAAGTACTAATGTTGTAAATTTAGAAATTTGCTGGTATGAGAGACAGTGTAAAGGAGTTTGTGCATTCTGATAATCACTGTTATTCATATCACCCTTCCCTCACCAAAAATAATTTAAACTATCATATGGAACACTTTTTTTTACATTTTTCTGAAAAGCAGGAGTAACAGAAAAAGATAAAAAGAAATTTCTAAGATGAAACTAAAATGGAAGCAGAAACACCAGGTGTAAGCAAGGATTAAAGCTGTTTTTACCTGGATGACATTTATTCATACTAGACCATTTGAACTTTTATTTTGAAAGCCTTGTAGGGCAAAAGAAGTCAAAATTAAACTCAGTGCCTAGAACAGTGACGTCTGCTAAAGGAAACTTAATACAATAAGCAAAAATTCCAAAAGGCTAAATCCTTGGGCTGTGATACTAGAAATAAACAGTCAACATGAAGTGTTGAACCTTAAACTTCGATTTATTTGCTCTTGAATATGTGAATGTGAATGACAATGAACAGGAAGTAGTTTTAAAGGACCTGAAGTGCATTCATGGGAGAACGTAAGGTGCATCAGGGGTACAGCAAGTACAAGAGGGACGTGGGGTCTGAGACCTGAAAGATGAGGAGGTCGTGGTCCAGAACGCCACTGGGTGGGGTGGGAGTGGAGCCTGGAGGAGGCAGGGGTTCACATGTGGAAAGGAAAGAGCAGGATAAGTCCCAGGAGCTCAGAGATGTGCATTTCCTAAAGTATTTGATTGGATACATGTCTTTTTTTCAAAGGCCTTTCCAATATATTTTTATTTATGCAAACTTTCCATGTTAGCAATAATTTGGTGGGATTCAGTGAAATAAATTAAGTTTCTTAGACTTTAATTAGAGTCAAAATAGACTTACTGGACACTTACAGACCATGTCTTTTTAAGTGTCTCAACATATTACACATTTAAAAAATATCTTCATGTTAAAATGAACTTCATTGGAATAGTATGATTGTTTAGACCAAAATAAATATACGTTATGCCAGCTATTCACTAAATAAATATTTTCCCAGCATGAGAGTTAGACTAACAATTATCTTCTAAATGAGAAAATATGCCTACTACCAAGTGGGACTTCACCTTAAACTACTAACCCTGACCCTGGCTTCTTCCCATGTATAAACAAATACTGCAGAGTTATTTAAACTCCATACAGCCTGACCAATGGGTACAAATCCACAAGAATAATTCTTCAATTCTCATTTCTAAAATTAGCTATACTTTGGCTACTCTTTCCTTCTAAGCCTAACTGAGCTTTGATTGGTCCTTGTATGTTAAACCCTCAGAAAATGGTTTCTTCTCCCTGCTTAAGTAAGAATGCTCTGAAGAAAACTTTGCATGCCTGGCAATTTTGCATAAAGAATTATTTTAACAATGCTTTGGTTGAGTTTCTTTCACACATGACAGTGAAAAAGTCAGTCTTATGACCAAACACAAGTCTAGGGACCTGGAAATATATTCAGTCTTGATAGGATGAAATGCAACATTTCATGGAAAAGGGCTTGAGCAGAGGGGATGTTGAAGAATCAGCGATAAGTTCCAGTTTTCTGTACAGAAAGTTAGGGGTTTTAAATTTATCACTCCATCTTAACAACTAAAAAGTTGAGTAAACTGAAAGTCAAAACTTCTTAAATCCATAAGAGAAGTGAGGTCACAAAGCAAACTGCTGCCCCCCTGAATCAGAGAAACTGACAGGCCAATACAAACAATCACAACCAAAACCAGAACAGAAACCTTTCTTGGAACCAGTGCTGAAGTAGGAACCTGTGAGCTGTGATTGAGACTGCTGGGGACTCAGTGTGGGCAAGCCGGAGTGGTGGAATTTCTAACAGGACTCAGTCATCAGAATCCCCAACAATGGGGTCAGGTTTAATTCCTGCAGCTCAACCAGGCTTTCACAGTGACTCTCAAGAGAGAAATCTCTTCATAAGCATTCTGTTTTTAACATCTTCCCTCAAGAGAAACTATTTAGCTAGAGTTTAACCTGCTGAGGATTTATCAGAGCCTAACTAACCTATGGGACAAGAAATACCTAACTCCAGCCATTCTATCAAGGGGAGGAAAAAAAAAAATTTTTTTTAAGGCAAAAAATGGAGAAGCATGTGTGAAGTTCATAGCCCAGAGGCAAAGGCTCACTGAAAGACCTAATCACAGAACTATAAAATACACAGCTACTCACACACACACATACCTTACCGCAATATTATTAAAGGCCTATTTATACTACTTCTTTTTAGCCAGTACATGATGTCTAACTATGAGAAAAAAATTACAAGACACACTAAAGTAAGTAGAAAATGCAATATGAAAAGGCAAAGTAAGCCTCAGAATCAAATATAGCATAAATGTTGGAAATATCAGATGAGGAATTGAAAATAATTATGATTACTTTGGGAGGAGGTCGAAGAGATATAGTAGTCAGCATGCAAGAATACAAAGACTATGTAAGTAGTGAGATAGAAATTCTAGGAAAGAACCAAATATAAATGCTTGTGATCAAAAATCTTTAATAGAAATGAAGAATGTCTTTGATGGGCTTGTTAGTAGACTGGACACAGCATGGGATTCTCCAGGCAAGAATACTGGAGTGGGTTGCCATTTCCTTCTCTAGTGATAAAGTATGAAGTGAATGATGTGGAGTTGCTCAGTCATGTCTGACTCTTTGCGATCCCATGGACTGTAACCCACCAGGCTCCTCTGTCCATGGAATTCTCCAGGCAAGGATACTGGAGTTAGTTGCCATTTCCTCCTCCAGGGGATCTTCCCAACCCAGGGATAAAACCCAGGTCTCCTGCATTGCAAACAGATTCTTTTCTGTCTGAGCCACCAGGGAAGCCCCAAAGAAGAAATAAGTGAAGGTAAAGTAAAACCTGTTATTTTTCTTATTCTTAGTTTATATAACAAGGTCCGTCTAGTCAAGGCTGTGGTTTTTCCTGTGGTCATGTACGGATGTGAGAGTTGGACTGTGAAGAAGGCTGAGTGATGAAGAATTGATGCTTTTGAACTGTGGTGTTGGAGAAGACTCTTGCGAGTCCCTTGGACTGCAAGGAGATCCAACTAGTCCATTCTGAAGGAGATCAGCCCTGGGATTTCTTTGGAAGGAATGATGCTAAAGCTGAAACTCCAGTACTTTGGCCACCTCATGCAAAGAGTTGACTCATTGGAAAAGACTTTGATGCTGGGAGGGATTGGGGGCAGGAGGAGAAGGGGACGACCGAGGATAAGATAGCTGGATGGCATCACTGACTGGATGGATGTGAGTCTGAGTGAAGTCCGGGAGTTGGTGATGGACAGGGAGGCCTGGCATGCTGCGGTTCATGTGGTCTCAAAGGGTCAGACACGACTGAGCGACTGAACTGAACTGAATGTTTTCAAAATAATAATAAACAATATATCTGATTATGTATACTTATGTATAAGTGTGTACACACATCCCTGCTTACATATTTTAATGTATAAAGTAAAATGAATGACAACAGTAATACAAGGAATAAGAGGA
The DNA here is from genome assembly GCF_001704415.2 of Capra hircus. Taxonomy (NCBI): domain Eukaryota; kingdom Metazoa; phylum Chordata; class Mammalia; order Artiodactyla; family Bovidae; genus Capra; species Capra hircus. The sequence goes on from NC_030814.1 coordinate 74,565,091, forward strand.
AAAATTAGGAGTATTTTATCCTTACAGGAGTCCTTGACATTTTTGCCATTAATATATATTATATTTTTTTCTTACAAATTGAAGAATTTTAACAACTGTGCCTTGAGCAAGTCTATTAGCAGCATTCTTCCAATAACTTTTGCTCACTTCTTGACTGTCAAATTTTGGTAATTCTCACAATATTTCAAACTATTTCATTATAATTATGTTTGTTATGGTGATCTGTGATCAGTGATCTTTAATATTAATATTGCAAAAAGATTATGATGTGCTGAAGGCTCAAATGATGGCTGGAATTTTTAGCAATAAAATATTTTAAATTAAGATATGTACATTTTTAGACATGCTATTGCACACTTAATAGAATATAGTATAAACATCGCTTTTATATACACTGAGAAACCAAAAATTTGTGTGGCTTACTTTATTATGAGATTTGCCTTATTACAGTGGTCTGGAACTGAAACTGCTTTATCTCTGAGGTATGTCTGTATAAGGAATTCATACTATCTATGCAGGGATATCAGGTCTTCCCTGGTGGCTCAGAGAGTGAAGCATCTACCTGCAATGTGGGAGACCCGGGTTCAATCCCTAGGTTGGGAAGATCCCCTGGGGAAGGAAATGGCAACCCACTCCAGTACTTTTGCCTGGAAAATCCCACAAATGGAGAATGGTAGGCTACAGTCCATGGGGTCACAAGGTGCTGGACACACTGAGCGAATTCACTTTCACTTAATGCAGTGATACAGGGTGATACAAAAGTGGACTTTGATTCATTATTGCAAACTGTGGGGCAATCAGCAGAGAAAAGTGAAAAAGACATAATCCACACACTAAGAAACAAGAGAAAATGAAATAATATAAAATGTTCAAGCAAAACCTCGAAAGGCAGGAATAGAGTGGAAGACAAAAAAAAAAAAAGAACAAAGAATAAAAGCAACAAATAAAAAACAGTTAACAAACATGGTAGATATTAATTCAACTCTAATCACTTTGAACATAAGTAGTCTAAGTGCATCAGTTAAGACAAAGATCCTCAAAAATGGATTACAAAGCAAAACCCAACTATACATTCTTTATAAGAAAATAACTTTAAATATAAACCCATAGGTAAGTGAATGGATGATACTGATGAAAAGAAAGTGGAAGTAAACTATATTAGTTTCAGAAAGAGTAGACTTCAGAACCAAGACTGTTATCAGGAATAAATAACAGCATTGTATACTTATAAAGAGGTCAATTCTCTAAAGAGAAATAACAATCCTTAGGTACATGTACACTACCAATGGGGCATCCCAATATAGTACATAGGGCAAAATTGATAGAATCACCAAGAGAAATACATGAATCCACCATCATAATTGGAGACCTCAACCTCCTTCTATCAGAAATGGACAGATCCAGGGTGCAGAAAAATTAGTAACAACATAGTTGAATTCAGCAACACCATCAATCCATGGGATAGAATGGACAGCTGTAGATTGCAATTGGAAGTGGACTTACATGTTCGGAAAAAAGGGATCTAGCGCAGACCTTAAATCCATCACAAAGGTTGACTCAAAATGAATCACAGACTTAAACGTAAAGTATACATCTCCTAGAAGATAACATAGACAATCAAAGTGACGTTAGGCTTGACAATGACTTTTTAGATACGACGCCAAAGGCATGAACCATAAAAGAAAAAGACTTAATAAACTAGACAAGATTTAAATTAAAATTATTTAATTTAAGTAAAACTTAAATTAAAATTTAAACTTAAAATCTTAAAATTTAAGATTTCTACTTTTTGAAAGACAATGTCAAGAGAACAAGAAACAATCCACAGCCTGGTAGAAAAATACTTCCAAAAGGTGGTATCCAAAATAGATAAAGAACTATTAAAACTCAACCATAAAAAATTGATGAATATATAGATCAGTTAACAGATACCTCATCAAAAAAAAAAAAACAAAACAAAAAGGAAAAGTGGAAAATAAACATATGAACATCATGTGTTACCAGGGAAACATCAATTAAAGCAGCAATGAGATACCACTGCACACTTGTTAGAGTGGCAAAAAGCCACACTGACAATATCAATTTCCAGTAAGAATCTGGAGTAACAGGAATTCATTCACTGCTTGTGAGAATGCTAAGTGGCACAACCCCTGTGAAAGACAGTTTGGTGGTTTCTTAGAAAACTAAAAATAATACTCTTAATATTTGATCCAGTAATTGTCCTCTTTGGTATTTACCCAAAGGTGTTGAAAACTTATGTAGACCAAGAAACCTGCACATCAATGTCTATAGCATTTTTATTTATAATTTCTAAAACTTAGAAGCAATCAAGATATCCTTCAGTAGGTGGACAGATAAACAACTATTGTACATCCAGACAGTGGAATATAATTAACTACTAAAAAGTAATCAGCTATCAAGCCATGAAAACACTGCAAGAAATTTAAATGCATATTACTAAGTGAAAGAAGCCAATCTGAAAAGGCTCTGTACTGTGTTATTCCAACTCCATGACATTTTAGAAAAGGCAGTATTATGGACACATTTTCCCGCACAGTCAGTCTTTCCCATCAGGAAGCTTCCATAAGCCTCTTATCCTTCTCCATCAGAGCACACACAGAATGAAAACCACAATCACAGAAAACTAACCAACTGATCATATGGACCGCAGCCTTGAATACCTCAATGAAACTATGAGCCATGCCATGTGCTGCTGCTAAGTCACTTCAGTCGTGTCCGATGCTGGGAGACCCCATAGACGGCAGCCCACCAGGCTCCCCTGTCCCTGGGATTCTCCAGGCAAGAACACTGGAGTGGGCTGCCATTTCCTTCTCCAATGCATGAAAGTGAAAAGTGAAAGTGAAATCGCTCAGTCGTGTCTGACTCTTCGCAACCCCCATGGACTGCAGCCTACCAGGCTCCTCTGTCCATGGGGTTTCAGTTAGTTCAGTTCAGTCGCTCAGTCATGTCCGACTCTTTGCGACCCCATGAATTGCAGCATGCCAGGCCTCCCTGTCCATCACCAACTCCCAGAGTTCACTCAGACTTGCGTCCATAGAGTCAGTGATTCCATCCAGCCATCTTATCCTCTGTCGTCCCCTTCTTCTCCTGCCCCCAACCCCTCCCAGCATCAATGAGTCAACTCTTTGCATGAGGTGGCCAAAGTACTGGAGTTTCAGCTTTAGCATCATTCCTTCCAAAGAATGAGTCAACTCTTCACATGAGGTGGCCAAAGTACTGGAGTTTCAGCTTTAGCATCATTCCTTCCAAAGAAATTCCAGGGTTGATCTCCTTCAGAATGGACTGATTGGATCTCCTTGCAGTCCAAGGGGCTCTCAAGAGTCTTCTCCAACACCACAGTTCAGAAGCATCAATTCTTCATCACTCAGCCTTCTTCACAGTCCAACTCTCACATCCATACATGACCACAGGAAAAACCATAGCCTTGACTAGATGGACCTTAGTCGGCAAAGTAATGTCTCTGCTTTTGAATATACTATCTAGGTTGCTCATAACCTTTATTCCAAGGAGTAAGCATCTTTTAATTTCATGGCTGCAATCACCATCTGCAGTGATTTTGGAGTGAGCCACCCAAAATGGACGAGTAATGGAGGAGAGTTCTGACAAAATGTGGTCTACTGGAGAAGAGTGGAGAAATAAATCCAGAAAATGAAGAGACAGAGTCAAAATGAAAATAATGCCCACTTGTGGATGTGACTGGTAATGGAAGTGAAGTCTGATGCTGTAAAGAACAATATTGCATAGGAATCTGGAATGTTAGGTCCATGAATCAAGGTAAATTGGAAGTGGTCAAACAGGGGATGGCAAGAGTGAACATCAACATTTTAGGAAACAGTGAAATAAAATGGACCAGGATATATAAATTTAAAGTCAGATGACCATTATATCTACTACTGTAGGCAAGAAACTCTTAGAAGGAATGGAGTAGCCCTCATACTCAACAGAGTCTGAAATGCAGTACTTGGGTGCAGTCTCAAAAATGGCAGAATGATCTCTGTCCATTTCCAAGGCAAACCACTTAATATCACAGTAATCCAAGTTTATGCCCAGCCAATAATGCTGAAGAAGCTGATGTTGAACAGTTTTATGAAGACCTACAAGACCTTCTAGAACTAACACCAAAAAAAGATGTCCTTATCATCGTAAGGGATTGGAATGGAAAAGTAGAAAGTCAAGAGATACCTGGAGTAACAGGCAAATTTGGCCTTGGAGTACAAAAAGAAGCAGGGGAAAGGCTAACAGAGTTTTGCCAAGAGAATGCACTGGTTATAGCAAACACCCTCTTCCAACAACAGAAGAGAAGACTCTACACATGGTCACATCACCAGATGGTCAAAACCAAAATCAGATTGATGACATTCTTTGCAGTCAAAGACAGAGAAACTCAATACAGTCAGCAAAAACAAGACCAGGAGCTGACTGTGGCTCTGATCACTAATTTCTTACTGCAAAATTCAGACTAAATAGAAGAAAGTAGGGAAACCACTAGATCATTCAGGTATGATGTACATCAAATCCCTTAAAATTATACACTGGAAGTAACAAATAGATTCAAGGAATTATATGTGATAGACAAAGTACTTGAAGAACTATGGATGGAGGTTTGTGACATTTTACAGGAGGAAGAGATCAAGACCATTCCCAAGAAAAAGAAATGGAAAAAGGCAAAATGGTTGTGTAAGGAGGTCTTACAAATAGGTGACAAAAGAAGAAAAGCTAAAGGCAAAAAGGAAAAGGAAAGATATATGCAAATGCAGAATTCCAAAAAATAGCAAGGAAAGATACAAAAGCATTCCTTAGTGATCAGTGGAAATAAATAGAGGAAAACAAAAGAATGGGGAAGACTAGAGATCACTTCAAGAAAATTAGAGATACAAAGGGAACATTTCATGCAACAATGGGCATAATAAAGGGCAGAAATGGTACGGACCTAACAGAATCAGAAGATATTAAGAACAGGTGGGAAGAATACACAGAAGAACTATACAAAAAGGTCTTCATGACGCAGATAACTACAATGGTGTGATCACTCACCTAGGGCCAGACATCCTGGTATGTGAAGTCAAGTGAGCCTTAGGAAGCATCACTATGAAAAAAGCTAGTGGAGATGATGGAATTCCAGTTAAGCTATTACAAATCCTAAAAGTTGATGCTGTTAAAATGCTGCATTCAATATGCCAGCAAATTTGGAAAACTCAGCAGTGACCATAGGACCAGAAGAGGTCAGTTTTCATTTCAATCCCAAAGAAAGTGAAAGTGAAGTCGCTCAGTTGTGTTCGACTCTTTGCTACCCCGTGGACTGTAGCCCACCAGGCTCCTCCGTCCATGGGATTCTCCAGGCAAGAATATTGGAGTGGGTTGCCATTTCCTTCTCCATCAATCCCAAAGAAAGGGATGTCAAAAAAATGTGCAAACAACCACACAATTGCACTCATCTCACACGCTAGTAAAGTAATGCTCAAAATTCTCCAAACCAGGCTTCAACAGTATGTGAACGATGAACTTCCAGATGTTCAAGCTGGATTTAGAAAACGCAGAGGAACCAAAGATCAAATTGCCAGCATCGTTTGGATCATCAAAACAGCAAGAGAGCTCGAGAAAAACATCTGCATCTGCTTTATTGACTATTGCAAATCTTCTGACTGTGTGGATCCCAACAAATGGTGGAAGATTCTGAAAGAGATGGGAATACCAGACCACCTGACCTGCTTCCTGAGAAATCTGCATGCGGGTCAAGAAGGAACAGTTAGAACTGATTGTGGAACTACAGACTGGCTCAAAATTGGAAAACTAGTCCATCAAGGCTGTATATTGTCACCTGGCTTATTTAATTCATATGCAAAATACATCTTGCAAAATGCTGGGCTGGATGAAGCACAAGCTAGAATCAAGATTCACAGTAGAAATATTAATAACCTCAGATATGCAGATGACACCACCCCTATAGCAGACATCAAAGAAGAACTAGAGAGCCTCTTGATGAAAGTGAAAGAGGAGGGTGAAAATGTTGGCTTAAAGCTCAACATTTAGAAAACTAAGATCATAGCATCTGGTCCCATTACTTCATGGCAAGTAGATGGGGAAACAATGAACTATGAGAGACTTTATTTTCTTGGGCTCCAAAATCACTGCAGATGGTGACTGAAGCCATGAAATTAAAAGATGCTTGCTTCTTGGAAGAAAAGCTATGACCAACCTAGACAGCATATTAAAAAGCAAAGACATTACTTAGTCCACAAAGGTCTGTATAGTCAAAGCTATGGTTTTTCCAGTAGTCATGTATGGATGTGAGAATCGGACCATAAAGAAACCTGAGTGCTGAAGAATTGATGGTTTTGAACTGTGGTGTTGGAGAAGACTCTTGAGAGTCCCTTGGACTGCAAGGAAATCCAACCTGGCAATCCTAAAGGAAATCAGTCCTGAATATTCATTGGAAGCTCTGATGCTGAAGCTGAAACTCCTATACTCTGGCGACCTGATGCGATGAACTAACTCATTTGAAAAGACTCTGATGCTGAGAAAGACTGAAGGCAGGAGGAGAAGGGGATGACAGAGGATGAGATGGCTAGATGGCATCACTGATTCAATGGACATGAGTTTGAGCATGATCTGGCAGTTGGTTATGGACAGAGAATCTTGGCGTGCTGCAGTCCATTGGGTCGCAAAGAGATGGAGATGATTGAGCCAACTGAACTGAAGTGGTGGAGACATTAAAAAGATCGGTTTTGCCAGAGGAAGGTAGGAAGAATGTATGGTGTACAAGGATTTTGGGGGCAGTGTAATTACACTGTGAGATGCTCTAACAGTAGATACATGTCATTATAGTTTTCTCCAAACTCGTAGACTGTGCAATACCAAGAATGAACCCTAGTATATACCGCATCATGGGTGATAACAATGACAGTAAAGGTCAATCAGTTGCAACAGATGTAACTTTCTGCTGGGGGATACTGACAATGGAGGAGGCATTTGTAGGGCAGTGTTTCCGTGGGAAATATCTGTACGTTCTCCTCAATTTTGCTATGATCCTAAAATGGCTCTAAAAAATAAACTATATTAAAGACAAAATTAAATTAAAAAAAATCAAAAATATAATGGTTGCTCTATGTAAACATTAGGGTTTAGGGGAAAATTTCAAAGGTGTCAGATAGTTAGTGATGGTGGTTATCATTTGGTTTCTACTGATCCCCTCCTCATTTCTTTATTGTATCTACTTCCTGGATAAACACCATCTGCCCTAGGAGAAAGGAAAAGAGAGGGAGCAAGCAAGAGAATGAAAGGCAGAGGTAGAGGGAAGGGAGGAAGTAATGGAGAAAGAGGGAGGGAGGGAAGAAGAAGAGAGAGTAAAAGCATCAATGCTTTAACCAATTTTGGTTTTGGAAGACTTACTAACAAAAGTAGATAAATTTATTTATAAAACAGACTCACAGACTTAGAGAACTATGGAAAAAAGTGAAAGTTTGTTGCTAAATTGGTTCAACTCTTGCAACCCCATGGACTTCAGCCAACCAGGTTCCACTGTCCATGGAATTTCCTAGGCAAGAATCCTGGAGTAGACCGCCATTTCCATCTCTACGGGATCTTCGCAATGCATGGATCAAACCCATATCTCCTGCTTGGCAGGTAGATTCACTGAGCTATCAGGGAAGCCCTTAATCAACTATCACCTCCCAGCCCCAAACAGTAGGTAAACAACACAAGCCCAGGCTATTAGAAATAAAAGTAAGTTTGGAGACTAGAGAAACTGGTTCAATAATAGAGGACGGGAAGTATCTACCATTTAAAATGGGTGTTTTCCTTAATTGTTGACAGGTTAATCCCACAAGACGTTTCATTATCTGGGTTCAGTATAGAAGGAAAGAGCACAATAGGCTCTAAAATGCCAACGGGGCATGCAGGGATACAGAAGTCAAATAAAGAGGTACCAGCTTTTGTTTACCTGCAGAACTTAGGAATGTTTTCACTTTTGAGGTTAGAGCTTTCTAGCCTCATTCTCTACCTCATGCATTTAGATATATTCCCAGGGGCTTTTTCATTCTGTGAAATAGAAATGTTTGCAGACATTTTTCCTAATTTATTTTCAGTTTACTTTCTTTAACCTTGAACTTATTTAAGGAGTCTTAGCTTCTTGAAGACACATTGAAAAAGCAGCAAAATCTTCAGAGAACAAACCTATGAGGATCTTAAAAATATTTCTATACTTTGTTTAATTATGTTTTCATTTAAAACACATTTGAATGTCCAGGTGTTGGTAAATTTATAAATATAAATGGTTTTCAAAATAGAGAATGATTATATTGACCTCTATTTATAATTAAACACCAGACTAAACATTCTAAAAATTCCCCAGTTACCGAACACCAAGAAAAACTGGGATACAATTATAAATACCCCTTTAAGTGCATGGAGTATCTCCTGAAGAGTTAGAAAATATTTAGTCTTAAAACTGAAAAGGTAAATGAAGATAATATGTCTCATAAGCTACCCTCAGTGAAGATGGTTGGGAAAAAATTCTATCTATCTCCCTGCTAGTTTGAAAAAAGAAAAAAAAAAAAAAAAACAAATGTGACTGTCTGGCCTAGAATTTGGATGAGATATATGTCTCCTCTCGAAGTCATAATAAAACTCTCTTCACACAATTAAAGGTTCAAATATATGGCAGTAGAATGGTCCAAAGAGTCTTAGGAAAAGAGCTGAAGAGGAGTCCAAGTTTGGTAATGGTCTAGAGTTCCTGGCTAAAAAGAAACAAAAGTCACAGAACACTTTGAGTCTCAACCCAGCAATCCCACTGCTGGGCATACACACTGCGGAAACCAGAATTGAAAGAGACACGTGTACCCCAATGTTCATTGAAGCATTGTTTATAATAGCCAGGACATGGAAGCAACCTAGATGTCCATCAGCAGACAAATGGATAAGAAAGCTGTGGTACATATACACAATGGAGTATTACTCAGCCACTAAAAAGAATACATCTGAATAAGTTCTAATGAGGTGAATGAAACTGGAGCCTATTATACAGAGTGAAGTAAGCCAGAAAGTAAAACACCAATACAGCATACTAACACATATATATGGAATTTAGAAAGATGATAATGATAACCCTGTATGTGAGACAGCAAAAGAGACACAGAGGTATAGAACAGACTTTTGGACTCCGTGGGAGAGGGAGAGGGTGGGATGATTTGGGAGAATGGCATTGAAACATGTATACTATCATGTAAGAAATGAATTGCCAGTCTAGGTTCAATGCAGAATACAGGATGCTTGGGGCTGGTGCACTGGGGTGACCCAGAGAGATGGTATGGGAGGGAGGTGGGAGGAGGGGCTCAGGATTGGGAACTCATGTACACCTGTGTCAGATTCATGTTGATGTATGGCAAAAGCAATACAGTATTATTAAGTAAAATAAAATAAAAAATAAAATAAAATTGAAACAATTTTTGAAAACATAATGAAAGTAGTCACATGAATTGAGACTGTATAGATAAAAAATGTCAGAAAAATTCAGACAGTTGACTTACTAAATATCAAACCTTTAAAAAAAGGTAAAACCAAAAGTATAACAATGTTTCAAGCATCATGAACATCATAATAATGATGATCAATAATAATACTCAGAAAAGAGCCTAGAAAGACAAAGAGATGGAAATGAAGAGAGGCTGGGCTTCCTTGGTGACTGAGTGGTGAAGAATCCACCTGTCAGTGCAAGATTTGATCCCTGATCTGGAAATATCCCACATGCCACAGAGCGACTAAGCCCATGTGCCACAACTATTGAGCCTGTGCTCTAGAGCCCAGGAGCTGCAACCACCGAGAGCACCTGCCGCAACCACCGTGCGCACCTGCCGCAACCACCGCGCGCACCTGCTGCAACCACCGAGGCCCACACGCCCTAGAGCCTGTGCTCCACAACCAGAGAAACCACCACAGTGAGCACACCGTGCGCTGTGACGGGAGAAAAGCCAGCGCAGCAACAGAGACCCAGCACAGCCAAAACTAAATAAATAAAGCTATTTTTGTAGAGAAGAAAACAGGCTGAGAAATAGGGAAAGAACCATGTCTAAATTAGAAGTCGTTTCCAGACGAACAGAACAGAGAATGGGGGAGAAAAAACAGGCAAAAAGAACATCTGAGAAATTCCCCCTGTTTATGAAAGACACAAAGTTACAAATTCAAAGAGCATAACAAACGGGCAACATGATAAAGAGTAGATCCATACGTGGATGCATAATAGTGAAACAAAAGAGCACAGAGTCAAAAAGAAGATATTAAAAACACCTGAAAGGAAAAAACAGATTAACTAGAAAGGGATATCATTTTGTCAGACACCAGACTAATCAATGACCACACACACACACACACACACACACACACACACACACACACACACAGTGGGAAAATGTGCTCAGTTTCCTGAGAGGGCATATTTATCAATTTATAATTTGTAAAACATTAAACTATAATTCAACAATAAAGATGAGATAAAGTTTTATCCAAAAATATATCTTTTTTAAAAAAACAAGAGCTTACCCTCAGGAGTTTCTTATGATGCAATTTGTAAAAATGTCAAGAGGAAGAAGAATTTTACTCTTAACAAGGTCTACAAATGAAGAAAAAATGATTAAGAATGAATTTAAACTCATAGTGATGTATAAAATAATACTAATGAAATTTACTGATTTTGGAAGTAACATTTGTGAAACAAAAACCTTGGATAATAATATCTAAGATTAAAAAAAATTATCCAGAATGAATATAATCCTAAATCATTGGATTATTCTGTTTAGAAATATTATTTAAATTTAGATCTTATTACACTTGCCTACTAATAAAAAGCAGTTAAGAAATCACACAAAAAAAGCAGTGAATAAGATAATTGGAAAAGGCAAAAATAAATAGAAATAAACATATCTGTAGAACAATTTCTCTAAATATGCTATGAGTGTATTAAAAAGATTATCCAATAAGATTAAAAATAATTTTAGCCTTAAAGTGTTAACAATACAAACATCAAAAACATAAAGTCTAAGAAAAGATGGATATATAAATAAGTAATCACACCAGGAGAATATGAACAAAGTAAAGCTGAGGTGGCTATGTGAATACCAGCTTAAACAAACTTTAAGAAAAAAATGTGTTACTAATGATAATTGGACTCACTACATTTTGATTTTTTTAAATGAAATTTACTAAGAAGGCATAGTATCTCTAAGCTTCTGGCACCTAGTATGTAGTCTCAAAACATATGAAGAAAAAAAAACCATCATAAAAGAAGATTTAATATATTTCTGTCAGTAACTAAGATCGACAGATCAAATTGATAGCATATAGAATGTTTAAGTAGCACCACTAAAAAACCTGGGCTAAGAGCATATAAAGAGGCTATAGAAAAGTGTCACCTTTCTTTTGGTTTGTATTTGGCTTATATATCTTCTTTCTGTACTTTTGACTTTATTGTCTCCCTATATTTTATCTCTTGTAACCAGCACAAAGCTAATTTTTTTCAGAGTGTAGTCTTACAGTCTCTATCTTTTAATTGGCAAGATTCTAATATGTATTTTGCCTCCTGGCATTTTTAGGCTTTTTTAAAAAACCTATTCATTTCTTCTCTTTTTCCTCTTTTCTCTTGCTTCCTGTATTTCTCCATTTCTTTTTTGTCTTGGGACCGAGGGGTATGTGTTCATTCTGTCTTTGGCATTCTTGCTTTTATTTTCTCACATCTTTTATAAAGCTACCATTCCACATTTATTCTTGTAATTCAAACCTTTGAAATTTTACCATACTAATGAATTATGGAGTTCTTCTTCCAGAACAAATCAAATCATAGCCCTCTAATTTCATTACCCCTCTGGCTTTCTCTTTTATACAACTTTCTGTCTCTCTGTACACTTAGTTAAATGCTCTCATGGGCTTTTCTTCTCTTTATTTATCACTGGAAGCTTTTCTCAAATGTCTACCGAGTCTTGGCTGCTGGTACCTACTTAAGAGAGATACATGAGAGGCTCCATGTGTGTGAGCAGACCTTGCCGCTAATGAGCCTCCCTACAGTATGAAAATAAAACACTTATGACCTCACACATTTCAGTATCCACAGGTCTTAACTCTGGGATTTTTGAACTGTCAAAGAAAAACTACAATGGATAGAATAAAACAGGAAAAGAAGACTCTATTCCAGACTATTACAATAATGGGAAGAGATTGAACTCAAGTCCTGTGAAATAAAAGATGAGAGAGTTTTAAGCACAGGGTGAGCTGCTGGCAGACTACTGAAGTAAGTTGGGAGGAGGCTAGTCAATGTGATTAGACTATCTGTGTTTCCTAATGGGGCCTTCCCTGGTAGCTCAGACAGTAAAGAATCTGCCTGCAATGCAGTTTCCTAATGGGCCCCGTGGAAGTCAGATTCTGACCCTCCTACAGACATTGGGAGAGAGGAACATTATCATTTTTGATGACTACATTTCAAAGGGAGGGATCCCAGGTCCTTGAGAAAGACATTCCTGGGTTGTTGAAGATTTACATCCCAAAAGAGCAGAGAAATAATTTATAAAATTTTCCAAAGAGCAGTCAGGGTCCTGTAAAGGCACACCTCAGAGATGCTGCAGGTTTGGTTCCAGATCACTGCAGTAAAGTGAAAACTGCGATAAAACAAGTCACACAGATTTGTGATTTCCTAGTGCATATAAGCAATGCACCCCACTCCAGTACTCTCGCCTGGAAAATCCCATGGACGGAGGAGCCTGGTAGGCTGCAGTCCATGGGGTCGCTAAGAGTCGGACACGACTGAGCGACTTCACTTTGACTTTTCGCTTTCATGCATTGGAGAAGGAAATGGCAACCCACTCCAGTATTCTTGCCTAGAGAATCCCAGGGACGGGGGAGCCTGGTAGGCTGCCGTCTATGGGATCGCACAGAGTCGGACACAACTGAAGCGACTTAGCAGCAGTAGCAGCAGTACATATAAAAGTTAGAGTTACATTATATGGATGTCTATTATATACTGTAGCAATAGCATGATGTCTAAAAATTCAAAGTATATACCTTCGCTTAAAGATATTTGTTTGGGGGCTTCCCTGGTGGCTCAGAGGTTAAAGCGTCTACCTGTAATGAGGGAGACCCGGGTTCGATCCCTGGGTTGGGAAGATCCCCTGGAGAAGGAAATGGCAACCCACTCCAGTACTCTTGCTTGGAGAATCCCATGGAGGGAGGAGCCTGGTAGGCTACAGTCCATGGGATCACAAAGAGTCGGACACGACTGAGTGGCTTTTTTACTGGTGGCTCAGTGGTAAATAAACCGCTAGCCAATGCAAGAGATATAGGTTCAATCCCTGATCCAGGAACATCCCTTATGCCACAGAGCAACTAAACCTACTAGGTGCAATTAGAGACAAGCCTACACAGCAAAAAGGCCTAGCACAGCCAAAAATAAATAAATCATAGATAAAATTATTTTTAAAAGACTTTGTTGCTAAATTATGCTCACCATCATCTGAGCCCTCAGCTGGTTGTAATTCCTTTTGCTGGTGGAGGGTCTTACTTCCATGTTGACATGATCTGCTTGCCTGGTCAGGGTGGTGGTTGCTAAAGGTTTGGGTAGTCGTGGCAATTTCTTAAAATAAGACAAAAGCAAAGTGTGCTCCATCGAGTAACACATCCCTTCACAAAAAACTTCTCTGTAGCATGCAATGATGTTTGAAACAATTTTACCCACATAGGACTTCTATCCTAACTAGAGTCAATCTTTTCAAACTTTGCCACTGCTTTATCAAATAAGTTTATATAATATTCTAAATATTTTGTTATTTCAACAGTCTGCACAGTATCTTTACCAGCAGTAAATTCCATCTCAAGAAATCAGTTTCTTTGGTCATGCATGAAAACCAATTTGTCATATGTTTAAGTTTTGTCATGGAATTGTGACAGCCCACTAGCAATTAGGTTCTTTCACTTTCTGATCATTTGTGTGCTCACTACAGTAGCACTTTTAATTTCATCCAGAAGTTTCCCTTTACACTCACAACTTGACTACCTGTTTGGCACAAGAGGCCTAGTTTTTGGCCTTTCTTAGCTTTCAAGATGCTTTCTGCACTAAACTTAATCATTTCTAGCTTTTGAAAGGTGCAGGTGACTCTTTATTCCACTGAACACTTAAGAGGCCAATGCTGGGTTATTAACTGGCTTAATTTCAATACTACTGTAGCTCAGAGAATAGTAAGGCCCAAAGAGGGGGGAGAGATGGCATATGAATGGCTGACCAGTGATGAAGTCAGCGCATACACATTTATCAATTAACCTTGTCCTGTCTTAACATGGGTGTGGTTTGTGGTGCCCCCAAACAATATTAATATCGAGGATCAGTGATCACAGATCACCATAATAAGTAGTAATGGAAAAGTTTAAAATATTGCAAGAATTACAAAAATGTGATATAGAGATACAAAGTGAGAAAATGCTGTTGGGAAAACAAAAACAAAAGACGGTGCCAATAGATTTTCTGGATACAGGGATGCCAAGAAACCTTTAATTTGTGGGGGGAAAAAGTTTGCAAAGCACAATAAAACAAGGTATGCCTGTAGTAAGCGTATACATTTTTTACCTGGTTATCTGCTTTCTGAGAACCAACAGGTGAGGAAGCATGGGGACCTCATGGTTTATAAGCATCCTTACCCACATCATCCATCAGAGTTAGTCCTGCTCATTATCACACCCTCCTCTGTAGGCTACACAGTCAAGAAATCCTTCAGTTTAACTGCTTCAGTGAGAAGTCTATATCTGCAGTGACTGGGGACGAGGGAGTATTCTGGGTGCATCCTACTGGGAGAGAGACTTCTAAATTTCACCATATTTTTCTATCTCAGGCCTCCTCCTGACCTTAAGTGTTCCCTGAGACTCTCTGACGGCTCTAATGGGTAGACTTTCTCATCATTATCCCTTTATAGGAGTATTTTGATTTTAGCCTTCTCTGCTATTCTTAAGACAACTTCACTATCTTATATCTTTCCCAAACTAGTTGAAATCTCTTTTCCACTGCTGTCTCCTTTGTCATTCTTCTAGTCCTACCTGTACATAAGTAGTTCGTGTTTGTAATTTTTTCCTTGCTTTGTTTTATATTAATTAATCATGTAAGCATGAAGATAAATACCTATAATCAACTTACTGTGCTAGACTGTAAAGTTTAAACTCTTAATTTCTAACTTTAATTCGGGTACAATTACTTTCTAGTCTATAATATGACCACAGGTGGCCAGAAGTGGGAAGAGTTTACATTGCATCCTCAGTTCTTACTTGCCTGTAGAAATGTGGACTAAGTAGATAAACAGGCTGGGTAAATACTAGCAGAATGTACCCAAAGGCTGTTTCCTTCTGCTCCTGGGGACATATAAGAGGTCTGAGTACACTCTCTTCACCTTGTCATTTAGAAAACATTCTTCTAAGTGATATTCCTTCGCTCAGTCGTGTCCAACTCTTAGCCACCCCATGGACTGCAACCTACCAGGCTCCTCCATCCATGGGATTTTCCAGGCAAGAGTACTGGAGTGGGGTGCCATTGCCTTCTCCTCATTATGCTTTATAGAGTATTAAAAAGATAAAACTGGACCTATATAAAGATATTATAAGAGAGGGGAACCTAGAGTTTGAATTATTATTATTTTAAATTTAAAAAAAAACCTTGAATATGTCTCAGATGGCAAATAAAACCCTGAAATTATTTCTTTAAAAAAGCTCAGAGAGGAAAAACAGCAGAGCTATGACTTAATACTGAAGTTTTCCAAAAGCGCACACAGCAACTGAGATAGAAGCAGAATATTTAACAGAAATTTTCATGGGGTGACAAAGAGAGCTATTGCCACAAGTCAAGTGCATTCCAGGGAAAATTAGTGTAAGGTACATGCCGGCACAACAATTGAATTTCAGACATAAATTTTAAAAATCCTAATGTCTAGAGGAAAAAAAAAAAAAACTGTATTACTATCACAAATCAAGCTGGCCTCAAAATTCAGCAGATTCAATAATGTTAAAATGAGAAAACAAGGTACAGAGTATTATGTCATATGATCCCAAATAAATAAGATAAAGATTTGGAAAAAATAAGGATACTGAGAGAAATTATACCAAGATATTAGTATTACTTATGTCTGGTGAATTTTTTTTAACATTCACTTTGATATTTTATAATCTTTACTACTTTCAAGATGTTCTAGAATGCTCATGTGCTACAATAATTAGGAAAAATACAATTTAAAAGCAAAGAAAAAGAAAGGGAAATATTTTTACCACTACCATTATTCCAGGTTAAGATATGTCAAGTTGTGATCCTAAAATTCTGAAGCCCTCTCCTGAATTCATTCTTTCTTAAGCTCTGGCTGGTCCTTAAAGGCTTGAGTAAGTCTGTGATATTTCAATTAACTTCAGATGAATTTCAAAATCTTACCATAAGCTTCTCAAAGTTCTAAAATGTTAAAAAATATTCTTCGGCATTTTGGAGCCATAAAAGCAAACTTTCCATTAAAACAAACAACAACAACAACAAAACTCACTACTTTTTTGAGAACCAAGAATTTCTGCAGATGCCATGATTTGTCAAGAAAGAATATCCTCAAGGGGTGTGGCCCAGTTTGTGCTCAAAGTTAGAGTGGAGATAAAGGACCATCTCCTTGGCACTGCTGAGTTTCTGTTTTTTGAAGGCTAGTGTAAAAATCACACAAATTATTTGATATCAATATATGGAGAAGGAAATGGCAACCCACTCCAGTATTCTTGCCTGGAGAATCCTATGGAAAGGGGAGCCTGGCGAGCCCCAGTCTGTGGGGTCACAGAGATTAGGACACAACTGAGCAACTAACACACACATATGACACAACTAAATTACAGATATGATAATAATGGTAGTCTTTTAAGGTAGATGTTACCGATTGACAAGTAAACATCTCAGTGTAAAGTGCACGCATGCTATGTTTGGCTTCCATATTTTTAAAATAAATCAGTGGTCAAAATTTTAAAATCAAGACTGTCCCTGTCAAAATTCTGCTTTTGAAACCTTCTTTTAAAAATATCCAGTAGCTCTGGAAATACTGGGCAGCAATTTGCTGGAGGTTACTTTGGTTGCTCCTCTCTTCTCCAGGCTTCCAAAAACCTACCCTCCCCAGTTAGGTTAACTGACTGGCTCCAACAAGCATTTGAATTGGTGAACTCTGTTTCTAAAGGATGATGCTAATTCTACTTGACAGCTATAATTATTCAGTGAAAAATGGACACACGAGGAGGCTGCTGATTGTGGTTGATTCTGTGAAAAATTATTTGCTGGCATTTGAGTCAGAAACCCTGGCTCTTGTATTGCTAGGATGACTTTGGATACAGATCAGATGGCTTCAACAAAGTTAAATGAATTTCTCCTCTAAGTAAGGAGGTCTGAGTTGAAGTGGCTCCAAGGTTGGTGTATTCAAGGGACACAGCACACCTTCAGAGATCTAGAAACTTTCTTTCCTCCTGTCATTCTCAGTGAACTTGTTCTCACTCTCAGGCTAACACCTCTCAATGATAAAAGTTACGGCCATAGCAGTTGTATCACATGTAGAGACAAAACACAGCAGAAGAAAAACAGCAACTACTCTTTCTTAACAATAAAAAATCTTTCTAGAACCTCCCCCCCTCAAACAGATTTTCCTTAGTATCACATTAACCAGAACTACATCCTGTTTCTAAACACTAAACCCAGTTCAGGCAGGGAGAGTTGGGTACTGATGGTAGGTTTCAATTCAGCTCAGTTGCTCAGTCGTGTTGGACTCTTTGCAACCCCATGAATCGCAGCACGCCAGGCCGCCCTGTCCATCGCCATCTCCCAGAGTTCACTCAAACTCACCTCCATCAAGTCAGTGATGCCATCCAGCCATCTCATCCTCTGTCGTCCCCTTTTCCTCCTGCCCCCCAATCCCTCCCAGCATCAGGGTCTTTTCCAATGAGTCAAATCTTCGCATGAGGTGGCCAAAGTACTGAAGTTTCAGCTTTAGCATCATTCCTTCCAAAGAACACCCAGGGCTGATCTCCTTCATAATGGACCGGTTGGATCTCCTTGCAGTCCAAGGGACTCTCAAGAGTCTTCTCCAACACCACAGTTCAAAAGCATCAATTCTTCGGCACTCAGCTTTCATCACAGTCCAACTCTGACATCCATACATGACCACTGAAAAAACCATGGCCTTGACTAGATGGACCTTAGTCGTCAAAGTAATGTCTCTGCTTTTCAATATGCTGTCTAGGTTGGTCATAACATTTTTTCCAAGGAGTAAGTGTCCCTTAATTTCATGGCTGCAATCACCATCTGCAGTGATTTTGGAGCCCCCAGAAAATAAAGGTAGGCTTAGAAGACTCAAATTTGCCCAAAGCACCCCACTCCAGTACTCTTGCCTGGAAAATCCTATGGATGGAGGAGCCTGGTAAGCTGCAGTCCATGGGGTCGCTAAAAGTTGGACACAACTGAGTGACATCACTTTCACTTTTCACTTTCATGCATTAGAGAAGGAAATGGCAACCCACTCCAGTGTTCTTGCCTAGAGAATCCCAGGGATGGGGGAGCCTGGTGTGCTGCCATCTGTGGGGTTGCACAGAATCAGACACGACTGAAGTGATTTAAAAAAAAAAAAAAATTGAGCTACCTGTCCTTAGCACATGGCAGGTAGCATGGGGAAATGTTTGTGTGTATGTGAAAGTCACTCAGTCATGACCAACCCTATGGGCTATACAGTCCGTGGAATTCTCCAGGCCAGAATACTGGAGTGGGTAGCTGTTCTCTTCTCCAGGGGATCTTCCCAAGCCAGGGATTGAACTCAGGTCTCCCGCACTGCAGGCAAATTCTTTACTAGCTGAGCCACAAGGGAAGTCCAAGAATACTGGAGTGGGTAGCCTCTCCCTTCTCCAGCCGATCTTCCTGACCTAGGAATCAAACTGGGATCTTCTGCACTGCAGGTGAATTCGTTACCAGCTGAGCTACCTGGTGCCTCAGAGTAAATCCTAGGTCAGCCACAAGAAAGAAACAGTGAAGAAGGGCAAATGTTTTTGGATGTATAACTAACAGTATCTGCTACAAATTAAGAGCTGTTCTCTAGCTTTGTAATGACCTTGGGCCATATTACTTAAAGGATATTTTGGTTTTATTGGCTGCACCATGCTGCATGTGAGATCTTAGTTCCAGACCAGGAATCAAACTAATCCCCCCGTAGTGGAAGCTTGACCTCCTAACCACTGGACCATCCGGAAAATTCCTAACTTAAAAGTCCTTCATCTGTAAATTAGAAATAAAAATACCCTTTTCATAGACTTATTACAAATAATAAATGCTCTAGCATATATGAAAGTATAATATTTCATATACGTTGACTTTTTCCAAAATGCTAGATATGTTTCAGAAAATGGAAAATAGCAAAATATAGTTACAAGGATTTTAGAAATTTAAAATAAAATCATGCTAAGATTAAAAAAAAACTTTTGCAAAATTCTGTTTTATCTTAATCTCTGCTTAATTTTCTCAATGATGAAAAATGTCATTTAAACTTTGAAAGTAGATGATTATTGTTGGTGTATGAGGTTTAGTTTTTTCCTCGACAATTTATCTTTTATTCAAGAGAAAAGTGGACATAGGACCTTATCACACAGCTGAAGCTGGACTCAAAACAGTGCGTATCCTCTCTACTCTGGCATTTGGAAGAAATGAGGATACTTGGTTGTTTGATGTTCTACCAGAAAGGATACTTTGTGGCAAGGTGCAATAAAAAGCAGGTGCTATGACATGCTCTACCCGGCAGGATGACAAGCGATGGCTTCCCCAGAGTCATAGCAGAAGACAGATTTAGTGAATCTTGCTCTCTGATGGAGAATCCACACACCAGGGCTGCAGATTTCACTCTGGCTGCTGAAGTGAGAGTATATTTGCATTTGTGCTCTCAAGAGAGCTTTCATCAAGTGGCAAGAGAGAATAAAACTCTGAGGCCTGCATATAATACAGCCACCACCTGATGGTCCCTATCAAGAGGATGACAAAATGAAATTAAGACCTTGGAAAACAACAGATGTAAGAATTCAAATCCCTCTGGTTTTTAGGACGTTACTATTCCTCCCCAGAGAAAACAAGTACAGAAACACTGCAAGGTGATCCAACTATTATCTGGGCATTCTGGCAGGTTCAAAATGCTCTTTTCATTTAAGTGCTTGCAGAATTATGCTCTTTGGAGGTCATGTATCAAAGGATATCACTTGCAGACTCAGTTGGCCACTTGTGGCCTTAGGGATGACAGAGTACTCCTATCAGGCCTTGAAAGAAAAGAGTGAAAACACTGCAAAGCGGCTTCCGCTTTGCTTAACCAACTGTATTTCAACAGATTTAAAGAAAAAAAAAGAAGATGGTGCCTTGGTGAGGAGATGGATGTTTTAATTCTAGCTTCTTCTCCATGTAAACGCCACATGACCATAAGGAACGTCTCCTAATTTCTACACCTCTAACTGTAAAATGGGAATACTAATATTTACACTTTCATATAATTCCTATTTCAAATTATTCTCATAAACTTTAAAGCTCCACATGACAATTTTTAAAAAATACTTCAGCTATATATTTTTATGGGTGACTTCTGCCAAATCTACAGAAAAAGATAAAAATATGTGGACTAATACACTATTGTAATAAACAAGATAGTTTAAGATAGGAAAAAGATAGGGTAATTTTATATGTAAATGTAAGTTGAAAAGTCTTAAAGGCAATATTGTCAGTGTGATTTCAGAATGTAAAAATATTCATCAAGACCAATAAGAATTCATTTCAGACAAGGAAAGATGTTTTAACATTAGAAAAAAATGTTGTAAGGGAATCATCACATTAACAGATGAAAGGAGAAAAGTTCAATACTCTCATTCCAATATTTACAGAACAAAAGATGTTTGATAAACCCAAAAGGCATTCATAACAATAAAAAAAAGTTCAAAGTAAAATAGGAATAAAAGAGAGCTTCATCACATGGAGTTGTCAAAGAAGATGATGAAATGGGAATTATGTTACACTGCTGGTGGAACTGTAAATTATTGTAGAAAACAATCTATCAATATGTAGTTAGGTTTAAAATAGTCATAGCTGTAAACTAGCAACTCCTGCTTTCAGGAATTCTCCATAGAGTTGCTCTTATATGAGTACAAAAAAGAAACAAGTCCAGGAATGGTCACCAGGCATTACTTATCACAGCCACAAAACTGGATGTAATAAATAAACCCTGGTATGTTCATGAAACCCTTTTTAAACAGTTGAAATTCATAGATTAGAAATACATGTTTTAACACAATTGAAACATAAAATACTGAAAAGAAAAAATTAGTGATGCAAAATATATATCCAAAATAATATTGTAATTTGTTTAAAACAGTCAGCAGTATTTACAGCTTATATGTATATTTGTATGTATTTCAATCAGAAAAAGCATGAATTAGATTGACAAGAGCCAACTTCAGGTTAATGGTTGCTCCTGGAGAAAGAAAAGTGGAAGGAATTGGATAAAACTTTAGCTCTATCTCAAGTTTTATGTCTTTTAAAAGAGAAACACATGATTTTTAAATTTTCAAAAAAACAATTTAATGCATAAAAATTTAATTATGCATTTTTATATATCTTTGTTGTTGTTGTTCTGGCAATTTGGACATTTAGAGGACTACTGAGGAAAATAAAAATAAATTCAGTAGAACCACAATTAGAGAAACAGAAATCCAGAAACTGAAGGGTGTTAAATCTGACTGTTTCAACCTAACTCTTTTTTTGGAGAATGTTTTGCAGTAAGATAAAAAAAAAAATGGAAGCCAGTTATCTTCTTATGATTAGAAATATCTATAACATGTTGTTTAATCAGTTTAAGTTTTAGTGAAAGCAATTTAACTTTACCATGAAATGAATATATGTATTTTATATCCTAGACTAGAAAATATCTAGAAAACATAATGTTCTAGACAAGGGTGGTCATTTCAACTGTTAGAAGAGATTGAAGAGGCAAAATTAAGAACCGATTGTCCCGGAGAAATTAGCAATGTAAACACAGAATCAAACGTGGCAGATCTTAAGTAGAGACTGTGGAAATGCTTCCTGATAGGAACACTGAAGGAGAGGGAGGGTGGTACTCAGTGAGCAACAGTCCAGTTCCCTTCATGATTATGGGATAACAAGATAATTTTCTCTTTTAGAAGAAAAACAAAGATGAGAGAGGAGAGGAGAATAGTGTGTGGGTAGAAGGGCATAGTGATAAAAAGCAGCAAAATTCAAAGTGAGACAGGGCTTTGAGGGGCAGGTGTGCAAAATAATGACCGTCATTAATTAAATCATGCCTCAGCCCTAGATTCTAACCCCTGTTCTAATTATTTAGTGAACTTTAGTAAAACACTTCACTTCTCTTGAACCTCAGCTTTCTCATCCGTAAATAAGGAGGATGTAACTCAATGATCTCAAGTACTTTTCTACCTTAGCATTTATGATACTATTAAATTTGAATCGTTTAATCAATAGATACCATATTTACCAAGTGCCTGCAGTGAGGTACTCTTTGAGTATTATTACAGTAACTGTAATAATAACTACAAGTAGTTATTATCAGCTTCTTGCAGAGGGCCCAAAAGGTTATTTGATAACTTGTTCAAGGTCACTGGGCTAGTAGTTGTTGAGGGAGCTGGTATTTGAGGCTTAATCTGCATTCCAATGTACATGATCTTTCTAGAATTCCACAGAGGCTTAGAGACACTGATAAAATAGAATGACAGAGAATGCCTGAGCCAGGAGGTGGCTAGAAAATAATAAAAATGTGTAAGTTGTTAAATATACTTCCACATAGAGAGTCATTTAAGCAAAATATATGTATTTTTTTAATGCAAAAAATCATTATGGAAATTGTTCCTTATTTATTATACTTGACTGGGAATCATGTTAATAAAAACAGCATCTAGTTGAGAGATCAGAAATTTCTCTGAAATGTGACTGAATAGAGGGGGAAGGAGGAAAAATAGGAGGGGCAGGGTAGGGAGATGCATAAAGCTATATAAAATAGGAGATTTCCAGCAACCTGAAAGCAGCAGAAAGGCACTTAACAGACTATAGGACAAAGAAGAAGAAACTTAGGGTGGGAGATGAGCTCAAAACAGAAGAAGAAGGCTAACAACAAAAAATGGCACTAGTTAGAATGTATGTATAAAATTCTGGGGGAGTCTAGTTCCCCTAAATACTGAATTAATACATCAATTAATTCATTTACACATTTCCCTAATCCAGTTAATTCTCTTTCTTGCACTAATCCACTCTGTCATTCATTAAGTGAATATTTCTTATATTTCCAGAGCAATAGTGTTTCTCCACATACTGTAATCAGTAAGTTTGAGGTAGGAGTAGGGTCAGGAAAGAGAAGAGGGAAGGAGAGGGTGATAAATCGAACCTTAGATAAGATAGAAATACTCAATTACTAACTCATCTCCTACTTTTCCTTCTACAGTATCAGTCCATTATAATGTTTGCTGGATTTATCAACACGTGAGATTTCAGAATCAACCCTCCTAATCAGCCACCCAATGCCTGGAGCCTGCTGTAACTACTTTAATGATGTTTAGTAAATACTGTCAAAGAGAGAAATGGCTTTCTTCATTTTCCTATTCTCTTGCTTATTTTACTTGCTAGTTTGAAAAAAGAATATAAATATTGAGGTTAAATTAAAGAAAGGATGGATATGGTCAATAATATTGTTCCCTAAATTTAGCATCCCAAGAAAACATCCTTACACACACACACACAAACACACACACACAGACAAATACACACACATACAATATTAGTTTTTATTAACAAAAAAGTTTTTCTTTAATTTAGGCCAAAAGTACTATAGTCCCAACTGTCTTAACATTTCAATTCAAAGGTGATTTGGATAAGAACTAAGGGAAATTTTTTGTTTTTCCAAAAGCCTGATTTAGACATGCACTCTAAAAGACTCTAATAGCCATGTTTAAATTATTAGAGGCCTTGGTGAATCAGTTGTTTTCTGTTTCTGGATCATTTACATTGTCTGTTTATTTGTTTGATGGCTTTCATATTCTAGCTACGGGGTTCAAGTGCCAACATCATACTTCTAAATTATATTTCAATCCATGCTTCATATAAACGACCTGGTATAAGGATGCAATAAAAGTGTGCTTTGTAATACTGAGGCCACTCATGCCGTTAGAGAAAGCAGTGTGTCAGCACTTTTATTGCCATTATATACCCTATTTGTTCAGAAATTATACACAGAGCCATAAAAATTTGCTTGGCTGAGAGGTATTAGCTCAGCCCACGAATAAACAATTAGATAAAAACCATAAAATGGCTAAGACAATTGATTAACAGTAAAGTTTGGGCCAACTGCATATGTGACCTGGGTTCAATGTTACTTAGAGAGTTCTTTCTGCCATAATCAGGAAAACACTACTACACAAAGATTCTCAGACAGGAGGAAAAGTATCTCAGCATAGATACTGATGGCTGAGTCTGGCTATTTATTGAATGGACTATATTTCTTTGCTTTGTTGAGAAATGCAAGGAATTAAGGTGAGAATAAATTTTTACTTTGATGATATTTGGTGTATCTGGGGAAGTTTTGACCAGAGATCAGGGAAATTGCCTTTAAAATTCCTCCAAATATCAAAAGGTCCATCTTGTAGATTAAGGAGTGAGTGAAAGATTCGTAATTCTAAAGCCATGCATCTATCAGTAAGCTTTTTCTTTAAATCAATAGTTCTAATTTTATAGGTAGGCCAATATAAAATTGGAGAAGGCAATGGCACCCCACTCTAGTACTCTTGCCTGGAAAATCCAATGGGTGGAGGAGCCTGGTTGGCTGCAGTCCATGGGGTCGCTAAGAATTAGACACGACTGAGCGACTTCACTTTCACTTTTCACTTTCATGCATTGGAGAAGGAAATGGCAACCCACGCCAGTGCTCTTGCCTGGAGAATCCCAGGGATGGGGGAGCCTGGTGGGCTGCCGTCTATGCAGTCGCACAGAGTTGGACACAACTGAAGCGACATAGCAGTAGCAGTAGCAATATAAAATAATAATATTATTGTCAATATCTAGGCACTACTACTGTTTTAGTTCAACTGCAACAACAAAATGTCATAGAATGAGTGGCTTAAGCAATAGAAATTTATGTTTTTGGAGATGGGAGGTCTGAGACTGGGTGCCGATGTGGTCGGGTTCTGGTGTGGGTCCTCTTCTTGGCTGGCAGATGACCTGCTTCTCTTTGTCCTTACAGGGCAGGGAGAGGGAGGGCTCTGATCTCTTATCTCCTTATAAGAACCCTAATCTCATAATCAGGGCTCCACTCTCATCACCTTATCTGAATGTCACAAGGGCTTCACTTCTAAATACCATCACATTTGGGGTGTTATGATTTCAACATATACAGTTGGAGGGTACACAAACATTCAGTCTCTGACAGATGGTCAGGTTTTCTCTTAGGCTGATCTTTTAAAAAAACCAAATAAAAGATTACCAAAGTCCATTGTTTTAGTAATCAATTGTTATTGTTTAGTCAATAAGTCCTGTCCTACTCCTTTGGACCCCATGGACTGTAGCCTGCCAGGCTCCTCTACCCATGGGATTTCCCAGGCAAGAACACTGGAGTGGGTTGCCTTTTCCTTCTCCAGGGGACCTTTCTGAACCAGGCAGGTATAGAACCTGCATCTCCTGCATTGGCAGGCAGATTCTTTACCACTGAGCCGCCAGGGGAGCCCCAGTGACTGACAGTGATAATGCCAGTGCAATTGAACTATTTTATTTCTCATCTGGATCCCTGAATGGTGACCCTCTATTATTCATTCCCCTACCCACCCACCCCCCAAAAAAAGGCATTACAAAGTACAGATAGTAAAAATGGAAAACTACCTCATGAGATTATGTAAACACTATGGAGTATTGCATGCCTTGTTATATTCTTGAAGCCACACTGTTAGTATTTTAATTTCTATTCTGTAACTTAGTAGGTATAGGATGTTAACGAAAATTCAGTGAGCATCAAGTTAAGAAGAAAAGAAAGTTATTATTTGAGCCAATGAGAATTGTAACGTGAGAAGCAGATTCTCATCCTTATTACTGGTTAAATCCCAGCAATCGCTCCACTTCCAACAGGTTGCAGAGGTGAACCTAATTAGCTCATAGTGAATGAGAATGCAGAGTGCCAGTAACCAAGCAAGTTCTTGGCAAAATGAAGATGCCCCAAACAGAAATACATAACACATGTCTTGGGTATAAAAAGAGAAAAGTAGAATCAAGACCCATGACACCTTTATCACCTAAAGCCAAGGATCTGCTATGGAAGATGAGCTGATTAACCACCTCTCTCCATCACGGTGCCCTTAGAGCTTCATTGCTAATGCCTGCAAATGAGACCACTAGTTTCAAAAAACGTCTGGATCCCTTCCATCACCTCTACTACTTCATCTTCCATTTTAGTGTCCTAGGAGATAGAAGAGGACTGCAGCTTGTGCGCATCAAAAACTGCCTGTAAATACACAGGGAAGTCATATTTTAAATGGATGTGAGAGAGGGAAAAGCACAAGGTGAGCATGAGCTACGTGGGAAGCAATTAGGCAGACACATGAATAATACAAGAAAAGCGGGATCCATGTCAGAGAAAATGAGAAGTGTCAACAAAGTCTACAGAACATGAGATGAAGTTAAAGGAGTTTAAGAAAAAACAGGGCTCAGATACATGGTATTCATTGGTGTTTCCTACGCCTATTTCAGTCAGTAGTTCCTGAAGACTCACTTGTGTTGGGTATCTCACATGACTTGTTCTTCAACTGAGATGTCTAGAAAACCAGAAAGTTAGCCAAATTCTGTTTACCTTTTTCTCTCTTCATAAGACCTCTGCCCTGGGCTATTTTGGGCTTACTCAAAATGTTGCTATCTTGTGTTGGGCTTCCTGTCTCTTGTTTGCCTAAGAGGCTTCCCTGGTGGCTCAGTTGGGCTTCCCCGCTGGCTCAGCGGTTAAAGCGTCTGCCTGGAATGCGGGAGACCGGGGTTCGATCCCTTGGTCGGGAAGATCCCCTGGAGAAGGAAATGGCAACCCACTCCAGTACTCTTGCCTGGAGAATCCCATGGAGGGAGAAGCCTGGTAGGCTACAGTCCATGGGGTCCCAAAGACTCGAACACGACTGAGCGACTTCACTCACTCACTCTGTAATGTGGGAGACCTGGGTTCGATCTCTGGGTCGGGAAGATTCCCTGGAGAAGGAAATGGCAACCCACTCCAGCATTCTTGCCTGGAGAATCCCATGGGCGGAGGAGCCTGGTGGACTATAGTCCATGGGGTTGCAAAGAGTCAGACGCGACTGAGCGACTTCACTTTCACTTTCAGTTTACATAACAGATGACCAAAGTAAACCACAGTGGAGTCCTGTCCACATCTATGACAGATAGGATAGATTAAGAGGTGAGGATTCCTGTGTGACAATCAGGAGACTCATTTCAAACCAGCTGATGCCTGTAGAAAAGTTCTGTTTTCTGCACTGAACAGAAGGCCTCCTGCTCAGTAAAAAGGACCCTACAGGGACTGGCTTTGACAAGAGCAGTCATGGCAAGCCCCGAACAGAACTCCTAAGGGTTTTAGGAAACATGAAACAGAAACTCTTCATTGCAGACCCACAGTTTCCAAATCTTGCTCTGATTTTGTCCTCACTCTTCTCAAGCTGCAGTATTTCTGAAATTGCACACTAAATGTTTCTAATCCAGATGAAAGCTGGGGGCACAATAATAGATCTACTATAATTTAATACAGGTGTCTTCACCAGTGCCCACAACATGTTTTATTTCTATTTCAACTTATACATCCTTATCAACAAGATTAACATTACTATAGTACATAGAAGAAAAAAAATAATGCTCAAAAAAAAGAATATGTTTCCAAGAAATCAAAGTAAACCTAGCCTCTCAAATAGATAGTTCAAAATAGAAAATGAGGTTTTCAAGTGGTTATTTGTATTTTCAACAAGATTTTGAGATACTGCCTCTGTGAAACTAGAACAGCCCAATGGAAAAGGAAAGTGATGAGGAAAATGATTTCTTCAAATATTTATTGTATACTGCTACCTTATAGGCACTGAGCTAGTCTATGAGGACTCTGTTGTGAATGAAGAAGACAGACTTCCTTTCCTTAAAAAGTTTGCATTTAAATGGCAAACTAGTCATCTCATCCCACTTAATTAAAATGAATTATAAATGTGTACAGTACTATGGCTAACATAGGACCCAAAAATTCTACTCCTGAGCATATACCCTGAGAAAACCAAAATTGAAAAAGACGCATGTACCTGAATGTTCATTGCAGCACTATTCACATAGCCAGGACCTGGAAGCAACTTAAATGTCCATCAACAGATGAATGGATAAAGAATTTGTAGTTCTTTATTACAAATAAATGGATTATTGCATCCATAAAAAGGGACAAATTTGAGTCATTTCTAGTAAGGTGGATGAACCTAGAACCTGGTATAGAGTGAAGTCAGAAAGAGAAAAACAAATATCATATTTGTTTTTAAAATATTAGTGCATATATATGGAATCTAGAAAAATGGTACTGATGAACCTATTTGTAGGGCAGCAATAGAGACACAGAGATAGAGGCCAGACTTGTGGACACAGCAGGGGAAGGAGACGATGGGACAAATTGAGAGAGTAACATTGAAACATATACCTATACATAAAACAGCCACTGGGAATTTGCTGTGTGACACAGGGAGCTCAAGCCGGTGCGCTCTGACAGTCTAGCGGGATGGGGCTTCCCTGGTGGCTCATCTGGTAAAGAACCCACCTGCAGTGCGGGAGACCTGGGATCGAACCCTGGGTGGGGAAGATCCCCGGGAGGAGGGCCTGGCAACCCACTCCAGTATTCTTGCCTGGAGAATCCCCATGGACAGAGCGGCCTGGTGAGCTACAGCCCACGGGGTCACAGAGCTGGACACAACTGAGTGGCTAAGTGCAGCACAGCACACGGAGGGGTGGCATGGGGTGGGAGGTGGCAGGAGACTCAGGAGGCAGGGGCCTTACGTATACCTATGGTTGATGCATGTTGACTTACGGCAGAAACCAACACAACATTGTAAAGCAATTATCCTTCAATTAAAAACAATTTTTAAAAAATGTTAACTAATTGTAATAATGTTCACACTAACAGAAATGTTAATAGGTGAAGCTGTGTGTGGGGAAAGGAGGGGTGTGTGGAGGGGATGTAATCGGAAACTCTATACTTTCTGCGCAATTTTCCTAGAAACTTAAAACTGCCCTTTAAAAATCTAATTAAAAAACAAAGAAAGAAGAAGACAACTTTCCAAAGCCCAAGAAAGGCCAGAATTTAAAGATAAAACTGTTTACCAAGTATCTGACAAGCTTACTTGGCCCTGAGTTTATGACACCGAAAGAAAGTAAAGCCAGACTGAAAAATGAGGTGTTTGGTGGTAATAAAGTCAGTTAAAGGAGAAACGGAAAAAGGGCATAGAAGGAGAGCAGGAAAAATGGTGGCAATGGATCATATAGATTACCCTCTAAAATAGGCACAACACCAGGGGGAAAACATCCCAAGTGCCTTACAGGAGAAAGTAGAGCCCATGTCAGCCACCAGTCAGAGCAAAGTGCCATAGAAAGGCAGCATTTCCTCGGGTCTCATCTACCTGGTACAACCGGGGACTATGCTAGCAGGCGACATAAATATAGCTGGGAACCAAGGAGTAAATTAAATCTGTTGAACAAAAGCAAATTGTTAGGTTAGACAAAAATAACATGAAGAGAGATGATACTTGGAAGGCTTGAATATATGTTATAGAAATGAGGGTTCCTACAAATGACTTATCACAATGGGTAGACAGATCTGCTGTACGGTACAATCAGACTGGTGAGAATTGTGTGCCACCTTTGGGGGCTCAAGAGTAACCCTTTCTTGACTTCTTCAAAATCTCTTTTGCTGGAGCAGAAAAAATATATTTGACTGTCCATCCTTTGTTTCATTCTGGGTTAAATCACCATTATCCTTTGGAAGTTGAGCTATGTCACTCAGTTCTAAGAATAAGACTTTTATCTATTTATCTAACACCAAATATTTCTCAGGCCCCTGAGTACCTGCACAATATATTCGTTAGTGTCTTTCCACAGTTCAAGGGACTGGAATACTCAGGGTCCTAGAACCTTTTTGCAATATATGGGCTGGATCAATAAAACAAGGCTCTTTTGAATATAAGACTTAAAGGAATGAAACTATGCAAATGCAAGGCAGTTAATGGTGATGGGACTAAGTCCCACCTTTCCACCACAAAGTACTAAAAGCAGTTTCTGCATGGGGAAAACTAGGAGGCTAAAATATAGCAGAAAATCTGAGATGAGTGGATTCTTCTCTGTGACTGTGTAAAAAATCACCCTCTTAATGCATAAATGCTAACAGTCATGTTAGGCAATTTTTACATTACAGAGTAAGAGAGATAGGCATAATAAACAAATTCATATACCAAAAAAGGAAAAATGACAACTTTACTTTAGATGTCGGCTAAGAAGTTAAACTTGGGTACACCTAGTTTTTCTTGTCTGGGGAGTATTTCTCATCTTGAGGAGTGAAAGACTTCGAAGTATCACAGTCATCTATATTCCTAACAGGGATTCTTCATCAGTCTAATATTTCCATAAAGGCAATTTTATGGCAGGAACAGGATCTCACTAAATTGAATGGATGAATATATTTTACAATAAACCTAAAATAGGATAGAGGTCAATAAATTCCCTAACAACTTTTTTCCTGCTTGTGTATTTGAGGCCACATTCAATAGACACAATATTGATTTTTACATAAATGCCAGTGATTATTCTGTGAGACATAAGAAAAAATAAATAAATAAGGATACAAGGGCATCTGTTCTGTCTCACAAAACTTTTCTTTGATGAAGCAACTCCCTTCCCAAAAGAATCATGAAGGATAGGGGTAGAATTATCCTTGAGTTGATCTTAGCTATATAGCAATCAAGAAAAGAAGATGGTGAGGTACTAACTCACACCAGTCAGAATGGCTATTATCAAAAAATCTACAAATGATAAATGCTAGAGAGGGTGTGGAGGAAAGGCAATCCTCTTGGGCTGTTGATGGGAATGTAATTGATAGAGCCACTATGGAGAACAATATGGAGTTTCCTCAAAAAACTATAAATTGAAGTACCGCATGACCTAGCAATCCCACTCCCGGGCAAACGCCCTGAGAAAAGCATAGTTCAAAAAGGCACATGCACCCCAGTGTTCACTGCAGCAATATTTACAATAGCCAGGACATGCAAGCAACCTAGATGTCCACTGACAGATGAATGGATAAAGAAGTGGTACACATATGCAATGGAATACTACTCAGCCATTAAAAAAGGAACACAATGGGGTCATATACAGAGACAAGACAGGCAGTGACAATGAGGACCACAAAGTTTGACGACAAAGGCTGTTTCTACAGCTACATTAGGAGAGTGTAAGAACAAAGATACAATTCAAAATAATTGAAAGTATAACAATCCATCCTTGAATAAGCTGGCTTCTTGGTACAGTAACGCCTTTCCAAATGCTCATTTATTTTTTTTCTTTTCAGGACCTAAGGTCAACTCTCTGATATGATTTTTAGCAAATCAACACTACTGCTTTGATTTTTAATGATGTTTTTAGCCCTTGCAAGGAGCACTGTTTTTTACCTGGGTTGCCACTGCTATACCAAAACACTCATGCAGCTTCTGTTTCTGAATAAAAGAAATAACTCACAGGAAAAAAAAAATGAAGATGATGACAGATGAAAGACACTTTGGCTGTGGTGCGGAACCAAACAGACTTTGAATATCTGACACTTTACTAAACTGGGACAGTTTGCTAAATCTTAGCTCAGAAATACTAATGGATACCAATACTGGCCTCAGGAAATTGTTTCCAAAGTTATATCAAATGATTGAAATATAGGAGAAAGTTGTCAATTTTTTTCAATGACACTGAAAGAAAGACTACTAGTCCAATTTTAAACAATAATGTTCAGAAAGTGACCCTTGTATATACAACGATTTACAATATGATGAATAAGGCACACACTTCAAGTCAACTAGCAGTCTTGGCCCAATTAGCTATGAAAAAGGAGTAAGTCCTCTGGTGCAAAGCATGATAATCTCTGATTTTGAAAGTGTCCAGTCTAGACACCTCATTCACTAAGTTGTCTTGGAGTAGAGCTGCCTACACTGGCTTATGACTGATTAATCCAATCAATTCTCTCTTTTGAATTTTAACTTAAGATCTTCTCAGTGTTTTTACTACACCCATTCCTCCTTCCACAATTGGCCAATTGGGTTTCCCAATGACAGTATCAGAAGCCTCTGCTGAGAGACTGGAGGATCAGATCACCATATCAATGCTTATCCTGATTCTCATATGAAGTGAAAGTGTTAGTTGCAAAGTTGTGTCCAACTCTGACCCCATGGACTTCAGCTTGCCAGGCTCCTCTGTCCACGGAATTCTCAGGCAAGGATACTAGAGTGGGTTGCCATTCCCTCCTCCAGGGGATCTTCCTGATCTGGGGATTGAACCCAAGTCTCCTGAATTGCAGGCAGATTCTTTACCATCTGAACAACATGGATTCCTTTAAATATTGAGTAACAAAATAGTCCACTGTGATGAAATACAAATTGAAAATCCAGTGAGGTACCACCTCAGTCCACTCAAGAATGGTCATCATTAAAAGGTCTACAAATAACAAATGCTGGAGAGGGTATGGAGAAAACAGAACTCTCCTATGTATTGGTGGGAATGTAAGTTGGTAGAGCCACTATGGGGAACAGTATGAAGGTTCCTCAAAAAACTAAAACTAGAGTTGCCAAATGATCCAGCAGTCCCACACCTGGCCACATATTCAGACAAAAATCTAATCTGAAAAGATACATGCACCCCTATGTTCATAATAGCACTATTCACAATAGCCAAGACATGGAAACAACTGAAATATCCATTGACAGATGTGGTACACGTATAGAATGAAATACTATGCCATAAAAAATCATGAAATAATGTTATTTGCAGCAACATGGACTTAGAGATTATCATAGTAAGTGAAGAAAGTCAAACAGAGAAAGACAAATAGTATATGATATCACTTGTGGAATCTAAAATATGACTCAGACTTAACTATGAAACAGAACCACAGACAGAGATAACAGATTTGTGGCTGCCAGGGATTGGGGTCTGTGGGGGAGATGAATTGGGAGTTCTGGATTAACAGATGAAAACTACTTTCATATAGGATGGATAAATAATAAGGTCCTACTACAGTATAGCACAAGGAACTATATTCAATATTCTCTGATTAACCATAATGGAAAAGAAATATATGTAAAAGTGAATCACTTCACTCAACTAGAGCCAGACATCCTGGAATGTGAAGTCAAGTGGGCCTTAGGAAACATTATTATGGACAAAGCTAGTGAAAGTGATAGAATTCCAGCAAAGCTATTTCAGATCCTAAAATATGATGCTGTTAAAGTGCTGCACTCATTATGCCAGCAAATTTGGAAAACTCAGCAGTGGCCACAAGACTGGAAAAGGTCAGTTTTCATTTCAGTCCCAATGAAAGGCAGTGTCAAAGAATGTTCAAATTACCATACAATTGTACTCATTTCATATGCTAGCAAGATTATGCTTAAAATCCTTCAAGCTAGGCTTCAGCAATATGTGAACAGTGAACAGATGTACAAGCTGGATTTAGAAAAGGCAGAAGAACCAGAGATCAAAATGCCAACATACATTGCATCATAGAATAAGCAAGGGAATTCCAAAAAAAAATAAAAAATTCACTTTTGCTTCATTGACTATGTTAAAACCTTTGGCTCTGTGAATCACTACAAACTGTGGAATATTCTTAAAGAGATGGGAATACCAGACAACATTACCTGCTGCCTGAGAAACCTGTATGCAGGCCAAGGAGCAACAGTTAGAACTGGACTTGGAACAACAGACTGGTTCAAAATTGGGAAAGGGGTACATCAAGGCTGTATATTGTCACTTTGTTTATTTAACTTATGTGTAGAGTACATCATATGAAATGCTGGGCTGGATGAAGCAGAAGCTGGAATCAAGATTGTCAGGAGAAATATCAACAGCCTCAGATATCCAGATGATACCACATTAATAGCAGAAAGTAAAGAGGAACTAAAAAGCCTCTTGATGAGGGTGTTGGAGAAGAGTGAAAAAACTGGCATAAAACTCAACATTCAAAAAATGAAGATCATGCATCCAGTCCTATCACTTCTTGGCAAATAGATGGTCAAAAGTGGAAACAGTGTCAGATTTCATATTCTTGGGCTCCAAAACCAATATGGATGATGATTACATCCATAAACTTGAAAGATGTTTGCTCCTTGGAAGCAAAGCTATGACCAATCTAGACAGCATATTAAAAAGCAGAGACATCATCTTGCTGACAAAGGTCCATCTAGTCAAAGCTATGTTTTTTTCTAGTAATCATGTACAGATGTGAGTTTCAGACCATACGGAAGCCTGAGTGCCAAATAATTGATGTTTTCAAACTGTGGTGCTGGAGAAGACTCTTGAGAGTCCCTTGCACTGCAAGGAGATCAAACCAGTCAATCCTAAAGGAAATTAACCCTGACTATTCATTGGAAGGACTGATGCAAGCTGAAACTCCAATATTTTGGGCACCTGATGCGAAGAACTGACTCATTGAAAAAGACCCTGATGCTGGGAAAGACTGAAGGCAAGATGAGAAGGAGGTGACAGAGGTTGAGATGGTTGGATGGCATCACTGACTCAACTCACATGAATTTGAGCAAACTCAGGGAGATAGTGAAGGGGACAGGGAAGCCTGGTGTGCTGCAGGTGATGGTGTCTCAAGAAGTCAGCCATTGAACAACAACAACAAAATCAACTGTACTTAAATACAATAAATAATAAATTTAAAAATTCCTCTATGAGACCTGTGATGTCACTGAGAAGATCGTTTGCTTTCCTGAGTATATTTATAAATAAAAAGGTCCAGTGTAGATGAGAGCTAATATGAATATATCGTTTATACCTGAAACTGCCTAGTGTATTATTGTAGAATTCCCCAAACTCATTGACCCATAATTAAATAAAATTAAACATCAAATACATTTAAATAAAATTAAACATTGTCACTATAGGAAATATTATGGTTTTTAGAAGATGCATTATGAGAATTGAATTGTGACTTTGTTACATTTACACTAATGTAGGATCTGCCATGTTGGATGGTTCAACAAAAGACCACAAGGGAAACTGGCATAGAGATTATTATTCATGAGTCTTAGAGGAAGTAAATGTCTTCAGGGGCCACACAGGGAGGTCAAGGAAGAGTGCGGACAGAGAGAATGATAGGACCTGGGGCTCATGTCTTTATTAAATTCCAGAGGGGAGATATTATGGGTTTTCTGGGCTAAGGCCAGATTGATCAAATAAAAAAGACCAGAGTTCTGATAAGCTCCAAAGAAGGCTTTTAAGGGGTGCACAAGGAGAAGGTCCCAGAAGGCAGGGGAGATTGTCACTGATAGAGACTGCTGGGAAAGTTATTCCAGGAGCTTACATCTGCTTGTGACTCTGTAGACTGCCATATAGGGCCTGAAATCTCAGGAGGAGTTAGTGTCTGTTCAAGGCCTCTGGCCACACAAAATAGCTGCTGAGGCGCCAATAACATGGAGTAGTTAACTAGACTCTTGACAGTGGGTTTCCATTAGGTGAACTGCGTGTACAGTGTTTCACCACGTAAGTGACTACAGAATCCTTCTGTGTAACATATTGCCGTATTAATTTCTTGTATCACGCATTTCATGAAGCACTATATTTGAACACCTGCCCTGCTACATTAATTATAAGACCATGAAACCATACAAACCAGAGGAAACTCTTCTAATTTATGACTAAAGAAGGTAATTAAAATAGAGTCAGAAAAATCCGCATCTGGGATTAAACAAGAAGCTTTCTTTGGATTTTGCTGCTTTGGGTAAATCTATTGTGTTTGAAAAAAGTGTTCTCATTTGGGGTGTTTACGTGGCAATAGAAATCATCATATAACTTGCCCGTTGTGATGACTAATCAATGAATGCATTGATAAAAAACAGATGCAAAGTCTGAACTCAGTGGTCTGTGAGTGCTATGGAATGTCCCTAAAAGTATGCAGTTTTATTTCAGATGGCATGAAAGTGGCACTCAGCACTGGGCACTGACTGGCTAAACGTTCCTTTGGTTTTGTCTTGTTTAAAGAATAGTTAAGAATGGCCCTCAAAAGATCAAAAAAATAAATAAATAAATAAATAAATAAATTAAATAAAAAAATAAATAAAAAAAAATAAAAATAAATAAATAAAAAGAAAGAAACAAAAAATAAAAAAAGAATGGCCCTCATAAATATATCAAAACATTGGAATATGTATGTATATATTTATATGTAAATTTTATATTGTCATATGTCTATATATGTGTGTATGTACATTTATATGCACATATATATACATAGTTTACATTGCAATTATATTATGCACAAGAAAACTGCTACTAAAGAGTTTCAAAATACTAATTTTCTTAAATAGGTAAATATATCTTATATTTTTTTATACTTGAATCATTTGCTTAGGTACTCTCCTCCTGCTTTTTGGACAAATAGAAAAGTCAGTTGAATTATTCTAAGTTAATAAAGATCCAGTAAGTCCAGGACTGCCTTAGGCCCTGAAAGCAACAGCAAGAACTACTGTTAAAATGGGCAACTTTAAATTACCTAATATAGACACATACTTTCCAGCTATACCTGAATACTTTAAAATAGAATTGTCATTTGTCTTTTCACGTGCAGGTTTTTGATTCTCCAAAGAACTGATAATATGACTCAGGATAAATGATCTGTATCTGTAAATGACAATTTTCAGGATATTCCAGTAATAAAACAGGATAGACTCCTTTAAAAAATGCATGAAAAAATAACTCTTCCATTAAATGGAAACAAATGCTGCTATTTCTTTAGAGGATTACAACACTCTGGTTCTCTAACTTTACCCATGTTAGAATCTATCAAAATATTTATGCACAGATACAGGCTTAGGTAAAGAAGATTAACTGCCCTGGAGGTTAAAAGAATTCTCCAGGTTAAAAGTTTCATCATAAAAATCCTGAACACATTTTTAAGAAACTTAAAGAACTTTTATACTGTTGGCTTAACATATAGTAAATAAAATTTTACCTCCAGTCAAAACATATTTCTTATAAAAGAAGTTGTGAAAAAAAGTGAATTTTTTTGGAATTGATATAAAACAGAAGTTGTTGCGAAAAGTGAATCTATTCTAATTTGTGTGCATTTTCTGTAAATGAAAAGATATGTCTATTGCTCTAACTTAGCCAGAAAAGTTTAAAAAAGAAAAATAGCATGCATTCTGTGTCTTTGTGAAATAATATTTCTAAGGGAGTGATTGATTAAAAAATTGTCTAATTAAAAGTCTGTGTTGACTTTGTAAAAAAAAAGAAAAAAAGATAGTGGTTGCAAAGACATAATGCACAAGATAATTAAGGTGATGATTTCATGTAGGTTACTGAAATAGGGAGATTATCTACTAACGAGGAACATACCAAAGAGAAAGGAGAACAATTGTGTTTTTTTTTAAAAAGCGGCAAGTCATAAGGAAGGGTGGGGGTGGCTATTACTTTGGAATATCAAGAGCAAAGTAATTCTTTGAGGTTCAAAGTTTCTCAGAACACAAAATGGTTGGGAAGCTCTCAGAGAAAAGAGACAGAGGGATTTCTTGACTGTTATTGATTACTGGAAATATATGGATCAACATTCAAAAAATGAAGATCATAGCATCTGGTTGCATCACTTCATGGCAAATAGATGGGGAAACAATGGAAACAGTGACAGACTTTATTTTCTTGGGCTCCAAAATCACTACAGATGGTGACTGCAGCCATGAAATTAAAAGATGCTCGCTCCTTGGAAGAAAGGCTATGGCCAACCTAGACAGCATATTAAAAAGCAGGGACATTACTTTGCCTCCAAAGGTCCATCTAGTCAAAGCTATGGTTTTTCCAATGATCATGTATGGATGTGAGAGCTGGACTGTAAAGAAAGCTGAGTGCCAAAGAATTGATGCTTTTGAACAGTGGTGTTGGAGAAGACTCTTGAGAGTCCTTGGACTGTAAGGAGATCCAACCAGTCAATCCTAAAGGATATCAGTCCTGAATATTCATTGGAAGGACTGAAGCTGAAGCTCCAATATATTGGCCATCTGATTCAAAGAAATGGCTCATTGGAAAATACCCTATACTGGGAAAGGCTGAAGGCAGGAGGAGACAGGGACAACAGAGAATGAGATGGCTGGATAGCATCACCAACTCAATGGACATGAGTTTGAGCAACCTCCTGGAGTTGATGTTGGACAGTGAAATCTGGTGTGCTGCAATCCATGGGGTCACAAGGAGTTGGACACGACTGAGCAACTGAACTTAACTGATGGCTCAACTAGATGACCCACAAACTGCAGAACAATTATACCAAAGAAACTCTCTCACTGTTAAAAAAAGTTCTAGGACCCACAACAGATTTCCCAACCTGGAGATCAAGCAAAAGGACTGAGAACCCCCAGGGAATTTGACTTTGGAGGGCTGTGGGATTTGATTACAGAACTTTCAGAGCATTGGGGAAACACATTCTTGGAGGGCAAAAACAAAACCTTGTGTGCATCAAAAGCCAGGAGAAAGGGGCAGTGTCCTCACCAGAGACTGAGCCAAACTTGCCTATGAGTGTCCAGGAGTCTCTGGCAGAAGCATGGTTGACAGTGGCCTGAGGCTGGGTCAGGGGCACTGAATACAACAGTTCCAGCCAAAGTCCTTTAGAAGGAGGTCACCATTACCATCATTACCCCTACCATAGTTTGACCTCAGGCTAAACAAAGGGGAGGGAACACAGCCCTGCCCATCAATAGAAAATTGGATTAAAGAGTTACTAAGAATTGCCCTTTGCAAACAAACTCATTGCATTGGGCTTTGCTGGTGGCTCAGAGGTAAAGCATCTGCCTGCAATGTGGGAGACCTGGGTTAGATCCCTGGGTCAGGAAGATTCCCCTGGAGAAGGAAATGGCAACCCACTCCAGGACTCTTGCTTGGAAAATCCCATGGATGGAGAAGCCTAGTAGGCTATAGTCCATGGGGTCGCAAAGAGTGGAAAAGGACTGAGCAACTTCACTAAGCATTGCCCTGCCCATCAGAACAAGACCTGAATTCCCCTACAGTCAGTCACTCCCATCAGGGAGTTTCCACAGGTCTCTTATCCTTATCTATCAGAGGGAAGACAGAATGGAAACCACAATCACAGAAAACTACCCAAAACTGATCACATGGATCACAGCCTTGGCTAACTAAATGAAACTATGAGCCATGCCATGTAGGGCCACCCAAGACGATGGGGCATGGTGGAGCATTCTGACAAAACATGGTCCACTGGAGAATGGAAGGGCAAATCACTTCAGTATTCTTGCCTTGAGAACCCCATGAACAGCATGAAAAGGCCAAAAGATAGGACACTGAAAGTTGAATTCCCAGGTTGGTAGGTGCCCAATATGCTACTGGAGAAGAGTTGAGAAATAGCTCCAGAAAGAATGAAGAGATGGAGCCAAAGTGAAAACAAATCCTAGTGGTAGATGTG
The DNA here is from genome assembly GCF_001704415.2 of Capra hircus. Taxonomy (NCBI): domain Eukaryota; kingdom Metazoa; phylum Chordata; class Mammalia; order Artiodactyla; family Bovidae; genus Capra; species Capra hircus. The sequence continues at coordinate 74,604,858 of NC_030814.1, forward strand.
ACTGATGATGGAAGTAAAGTCAGATGCTGTAAAGAGCAATACTGCATAGGAACCTGGAATGTTAGGTCCAAGAATTGAGGTAAATTGGAAGTGGTCAAACAGGAGATGGCAATCGTGAACATTTTTGGAATCAGTGAAATAAAATGGACTGCAATCAGTGATTTTAACTCAGATAACCATTATATCTACTACTGTGGGCTGGAATCCCTTAGAAGAGATGGAGTAGCCATCATAGTCAACAAAAGAGGCCAAAATGCAGTACTTGGGAGCAATCTCAAAAATGACAGAACGATCTCTGTTTGTTTCCAAGGCAAACCACTCAATATCACAGTAACCCAAGTCTATGCCCAACCAGTAATGCTGAAGAAGCTGAAGTTGAATGGTTCTATGAAGACCTATAGGACCTTCTAGAACTAACACCCAAAAAAGATGTCCTGTTTATCATAGGGGACTGGAATGCAAAAGCAGGAAGTCAAGAGATACCTGGAGTAACAGGTAAATTTGACCTTGGAGTACAGAATGAAGCAGGGCAAAGGCTAATAGAGTTTTGCCAAGAGAACGCACTGAGCATACCAAACACCCTGTTCCAACATCACAAGAGAAGATTCTACACATAGACATCACCAGATGGTCAATACTGAAATCAGATTGATCGTATTCTTTGCAGCCAAAGATGGAGAGGCTCTACACAATCAGGAAAAACAAAACTGGGAGCTGACTCTGGCTCAGATCATGAACTTCTTATTGCCAAATTCAGACGAAAATTAAAGAAAGTGGGGAAAACCACTATATCATTCAGGTATGACCTAAATCAAATCCCTTAATGATTATATGGTAGAAGTAACAAATAAATTCAAGGAATTAGATATGATAGACAGAATGCCTGAAGAACTATGGATGGATGTTTGTGAGATTTTACAGGAGGGAGTGATCAAAACCATCTCCAAGAAAAAAAAATGCAAAAAAGGCAAAATGGTTGTCTGAGGAGGCCTTACAAATAGCTGACAAAAGAGGAGAAGCTAAAGGCAAAAGAGAAAAGGAAAGATATACCCGTTTGAATGCAGAAATCCAAAGAACAAGAAGAGATAAAAAGCCTTCCTCAGTGATCAATGCAAATAAATACAAGAAAACAATAGAATGGGAAAGATGAGAGATCTCTTCAAGAAAATTAGAGATACTAAGGGAACTCATGCAAAGATGGGCACAATAAAGGACAGAAATGGTATGGACGTAACAGAAGCAGAAGATATTAAGAAGATGTGGCAAGAATACACAGAAGGACTATACAAGAAACATCTCAATGACCCAGATAACTACAGTGGTGTGATCATTCACCTAGAGCCAGACATCCTGGAATGTGAGTCAAGTGGGCCTTAGGAAGCATCACTATGAACAAAGCTAGTGGCGTTAATGGAATTCTAGTTCAGCTATTTCAAATCCTAGAATGATGCTGTGAAAGTGTTACACTCAATATGCCAGCAAATTTGGAATATTCAGCAGTGGCCACAGGACTGGAAAAGGCCAGTTTTCATTCCAATGCCAAAGAATGTTCAAACTACCACACAGTTGCACTTATCTCACACACTAGCAAAGTAATACTCAAAATTCTCCAAGCCAGCCTTCAACAGTATATAAACAGAGAAATTCCAGATATTCAAGCTGGATTTAGAAAAGGAAGAAAAACCAGAGATCAAATTGTCTATATCTGTTGGATCATAGAAAAAGCAAGAGAGTTCCAGAAAAACATCAACTTCTGCTTTATTGACTATTCCAAAGCCTTTGATTGTGTGGATCACAATAAACTGTGGACAATTCTTAAAGAGATGGGATTACTAGATCACCTAACCTGCCTCCTGAGGTGGTCAAGAAGCAACAGTTAGAATTGGACATGGAACAACAGACTGGTTCCAGATCGGGAAAGGAGTACGTCAGGGTTGTATATTGTCACCCTGCTTATTTAATTTCTGTAGAGAGTACATCATACAAAATGCCAGGCTGGATGAAGCACAAGCTGGAATCAAGATTGCTGGGAGAAATATCAGCAACCTCAGATATGCAGATGACACCACTCTTATGGCAGACATAGAAGAAGAACTAGAGAGCCTCTTCATGAAAGTGAAAGAGGAGAGTGAAAAAGTTGGCTTAAAACTCAACAATCAGAAAACTATGACCATGGTATCTGGTCCCATCACTTCATGGCAAATAGATGGGGAAACAGTGGAAACAGTGACAGACTTTATTTTCTTGGGCTCCAAAATCACTACAGATGGGAACTGCAGCTGTGATATTAAAAGACACTTGCTCCTTGGAAGAAAAGCTATGACCAACCTAGAGAGCATATTAAAAAGCAGAGATACTACTTTGCTGACAAATGTCCGTCTAGTCAAAGCTATGGTTTTTCCAGTAGTCATATGCGGATGTGAGAGTTGGCTATAAAGAAAGTTGAGCACTGAAGAATTAATGCTTTGAACTATGGTGTTGGAGTAGACTCTTGAGAGTCCCTTGGACTGAAAGGAGATCCAACCAGTCAAATCTAAAGGAAATCAGTTCTGAATATACATTGGAAGGAATGATGCTGAAGCTGAAACTCCAATACTTCGCCACCTGATGTGAAGAATTGACTCATTGGAAAAGACCCTGATGCTGGGAAAAAATTGAAGGCAGGAAGAGAAGGGAGTGACAGAGGATGAGATGGTTGGATGGCATCACTAACTCAATGGACATGAGTTTGAGTAGGCTCTGGGATTTGGTGATGGACATGAAGGCCTGGAGTGCTGTAGTGCACGGAGTCAGAAAGAGTTGGACATGACTGAGTGACCCTAAGTGACCAGCCTGTTATACTGAAAACTTCAGTCTGAATGTGGAAAAATGAAAAGTTATTTTTTCACCTTCCTCAATATCCCCAAACTTCTACCCAAAAGGAGTAGAAATTTTCTAAATTTTGTCACATTATGAATAAAATAAAATTAGTAATTTTGACTTTTAATGAAACGGAAAAATTCGTGAGATTTTTAATGGACTTTTGCATTGGGCTGCTAGACACGGGAGAAGAGATAAAGGACAGAGGAACAGGACTGAGTCCTATGACTGGCATGGATCTCATGTGGGAAGCCAGAAAACTGATGGGCAGCAGTACAGTATTTCACTAATCTTTCCCTGTAAATGTGATTCAAGATTTCTGAAAAAGTTTTAACTTCATGGCAACATGGAAGATACCATGATGTTGCCACTGCCACAAGACCTGAATGTCCCAGGCTTCATCCCTCCTAGAAGGCGATACTTCTGATTAGCTCAGGAGTTTAGAGACATCATATGTAGGGGAGCTACACTCACACAGCCTGGGATATTAGAAATGGAATTAGAGCCACCTTTGTGATGGCCTCTAATATCAACATCATCTGAACTCCTGGCTGTCTTTCCTAGAAAACTCTCCAAGAAATCCTGTTCTGAGACCCTGTCTGACACCACTGCTCCCCACCCCCACCTCTCTCCTTCGAAGTTATTTCCATCAGGATATTGAGAGGAAACACACTATGAATTCTGGAAGGTTACGGTGGTAACATTCGGCAGGGCTGGCCGCCTATTTACCTTCATGCAAGAGTACAACCACTTACACGATTCTATGTTCTCTACCTCCTTTCATTAGAAGGTAAGCACAAATAAGACAGAAATTCTTATTTCCATTTGCTGTGCAGAGAAGTGATGGAATATAGGAGGTACCTAACTGTTGTCTGTCAGTCATTCAGTCGTGCCCAACTCTTTGCGACCCCACAGACTGTAGCCCACCAGGATCCTCCATCCATGGGATTTTCCAGACAACAATACTGGAGTGGGTTGCCATTTCCTTCTCCAGCGATCTTCCTGATCCAGGGATCAAACCTGGGTCTCCCACATTGCAGGCAGACAAGCAGACTCTTTACCATCTTAACTATTATTTGGATGAAATCAGTGACAGAAATCTAAGAGTAATGTTGAATCAACATGGTAATTATTACGCAAACTCTCATCTCACCTAAATGCAAACACTGAGTGAAGAAAATGGTATTTGAAGATGAATAAAAGCTACATATCCCACCAAACAGCAATTCTAGTAAAATAATACTGTGTGTGTTAGTTGCTCAGTCATGTCCAACTCTTTGTAACACCATGGATTGAGCCCTCCAGGCTTCTCTATCCATGGGATTCTCCAGGTGAGAATACTGGAGTGGGTAGCCATTTCCTTCTCCAGGGGATCTTCCTGATCCAGGGATTGAATCCTGATCTCTCACATTGCAGGCAGATTCTTTACCATCTGAGCCACCAGGGAAGCCCTATTATCTTAGTTCTTCGATAATCTGTATTGTCATTCTATATGCTTTAAATTTCTACCGAAAATATTCTAAGGAAAAAAAGCATTCAAAATATTTAAATAGCTTTTTAAAGGAAAATTTTCACTGTATAATTCAGAATTATCGCTACAAAGCCTCACACGGAAATATCTCTAGAAAATTACATTTAAAAATTTGGCTTCCTCTGAAGAACTAATGAGCTTTTCCTTGTCCAAATGTGATGGTGACTTATTCAATTACATAATCCTCTTTGCTGTGGCTTCTAGGGAGCTCAAAGGCAAATTTGAACACTCATAGTATTGATGAAAATGTTAGTGTGTGTATGTATATATATATATATATATATATTTTAACGTAACATATGAGAAATTGCTATCATTTACTACATATCTTTTGTCAGGTGCTAAGATAAAAAAAATAGACTTTTAAAATTATTTTGTATCCTGGATGAAAAGTTTCAGGCTGATTACAAAAGATTATTCTTACTACAGATGAGAAAAAGAGAAGTTGGATGACTTTCCCATGTTCAAATGGCCGTAAATAAGGAAGCTACTATTTAAACTCAGATCTGGGTAGTAGCCCTTACACTGCTTTCAGCCGGTATATTCTCATCCTGTAACCTCTATTTTATCTTCTTTTCTTGCTCATCTTACGTTTACCTATATTTTGCATTTGCTGGTCCTATTTATATTTTTCTTTAATCACAATTTTATTTATTTTTCTTTAATGCCTGCAATCCTCTCTAAAATAAAGTAGGGAGTAAAGAAATATATACACAATATTAAAACAACAACAAAAACAGTCCTTAATTAACTAACCAATGAACAGCTAAGAACATTGTACACTTTACCTTGCCCTCTGTTATGGGCTAAATTGTGTCCCCCAAAATGATGTGTTGAAGGCCTCACTCCAGTATCTCAGGATGTGACCTTATTTAGAAATGAGGTCATAGCAGATGTGATGAGTTAAGATAGGTCACTCTGGAGTAAAGCAGGTTCCTATCCAATATGGCTCCTGTCCTTAGAAGAGACACAGAGGCAGACATGCACAGAAAGAAGACAGGTCAAGGGCCACAGAGCGAGACTGTGTGTGACAGAAAGGACACATGTTGATGCAGGCAGAGATTTGAGTGATGATAACAACTCAGCTGGTAAAGAGTCTGCAATGCAGGAGACCCTGGTTTGATTCATGGTTCAGGAAGATCCCCTGGAGAGGGGATAGGCTACTCACTCCAGTATTCTTGGGCTTCCCTGGTGGCTCAGACTGTAAAGAATCCACGTGCAATGTAGGGGTCTTGGGTTCCATCCCTGGGTTGGGAAGATTCCCTGGAAGAGGGCATGGCAACCCACTCTCGTATTCTTGCCTGGAGAATTCGCATGGACAGAGGAGCCTGGCGGGTTACAGTCCATGTGGTTGCAAAGAGCTGGCCGCAACAGCGACTAAGCACAGTGCAGCATATCTAAAAGCTAGGGAATGACTAAGATTGCTAGCGACAACAAAAGCTGAGAGAAGGGCCTGGAATGGATCTTCCACTAGAGCCTTCAGAGAGCCGAGCCCTGCCAGATCCTGATTTTGGACTTTCAGATTTCAGAGCTGGAGAAAATAAATATCCACTGTTTTAAATACCCCAGTTTGCGATATTTTGTCATGGCAACCGTAAGAAACTAATTCACTTCTCCAAAATGCTGCTAGAAGGCAGATCAAATCCCAGATACCACAAAGAAGACCAACTAAAGTCACTGTGATAGCTGAAGGGTTAACAGGGTAGCAGAGATGTGCCTGCAAATGGGTCTCTCTGCTCAGGCTGAGCGTCCTGGCATACGAGGCGTTCTGCCAAAGAGTCTGGACACAGCCTTGAGTTTAATGGTCCCTTGCAAATGAGGGAGCATTTCCTTCTTGAGATAAGAAGGAGATGAGGGCTTTGGGCAGACTCTTCAGTAGACAGAGATTTCACTCCCCTTTGCTATATGATAACATGTATGCACCTGCACTGTACTAAAATGGCTTATTCTTACAGTCTGGAATTCTGCCTAAGGAGGGCTTTATAATAATAAATGGCAATTAGTTTGCCCAGTTGTTCCTCTGGCCAGAGTGGTGTCCTGTCTTTCTTTTGTATGTCTTGTATGTTTTATGTCATTTTACTCGTAATCTCCAGAAATCTCCTACAGGGAGCAGTTAGGAAAACTGGGGCTGTATTTATATATAATTGTTAGCTTTCCGGGCAGACACTTGGAGATATTGAATGAGCAACCCACTCCAGTATTCTTGCCTGGAGAATCCCATGGACAGAGGAACCTGGTGGGCTACAGTCCATAAGATCAGAAGAGTCAGATATGAATGAAGCTGCTTAGCATGCACCCAAAGCGGAGAGAGAGAAAAAAAATTACATGTGGAGTTAAAGTGGAAAACTACCTCATTAAGCCATGATTGTTGAGAGAAATTGAGTGGCTCCAGTATTAGTGATTATGCAGATGGGGCACAAACATGAGGGCACAGTTCTCATGAATATCAGCTTGGCTCATTACAGAATCAAACTCTTTTGCAGTTTACTGAGTTTTAAAGGAAATTTTTGATATTGTTCAATTAAGTAGCATTTAAATGGGGCAGTAGAACTGATCGCCTCAATTTACCTTAAAAACACATCAATGGGCCCTTGTTTTCCTGACACAGCCTGTGAATCACACTTTTTAAAAAATATTTATTTTTTTTTGATGATTTTTTTATGTGAACCATTTATAAAGTCCTCAATGAATTTGTTACAATATTGCTTCTGTTTCATTTTTTGGCCAGGAGGCATGTGGGATCTTAGCTCTCTGAGCAGGGATTGCACCTGTACCTATTGCATTGGAAGATGAAGTTTTAATCACTGGACCACCAGGGAAGTCTGCACTCTTGCCTTTTTAACCTTTATCTTCATTCAACTTGCTTCAAGAGACTGTGTTCAAGATCACAAAAATGTATTGTTAATAGTCTTTCAGAATAATTACATGGAGCAATTTAAATGAATTGGAAAAATAAGGAAATCTCCAAAAGTTAATCTTTCTACTCATTAGATTCTGACTTTACAACACAGAAGTATTCTGTAAACATGTGAGGAAAAGGAAAATATGGCATCTAGGCCCAGATCATCAAGCAGTCAGAAGGCAAAGGCAGTGAACAATAAGCTTCTCTAGCCAAATGAACATTTTATTACTTAGCTTAACTTCTGAATATTTCATCAGTGCTTCACTGAGACAGAAATGACACTTTTTTTTTAAATAAAGTAACTGTGCATGCATGGTAGTGGTTATTGAGTCAGAAAATCTGTTCTAAGGCGGGTATAAATAAAGGTGATGAGAAGGAAGTTGCAACACTTTTATTGCAGGAGGCTTAGATTCCAAAGAGCCAGACATCTGATAAATGCACAGCCTCAGTTTTATAAGATTGAAGTTTGCAGTGAAGTTAGATCCCATCTCTTCAGAATGCCTCATTAAATCCTACTACCGGGGCTTGTTCATTACAGAACAATCTTCAGCCCTCACAGGAGGCAAAGGGAGAAAAAAGTGCTCTCATTTCTTTCAGGTAACAATATTATTACTATTTTTTTATGTCTACTTGAAAGTGAAAAGTGAAGTGTAGTCACTCGGTCGTGTCCAACTCTTTGCGATCCTATGCACTGTAGCCTGCCAGGCTCCTCCATCCGTGGGATTTTCCAGGCAAGAATACTGGAGTGGGTTGCCATTTCTTTCTACAAGGGATCTTCCAGACCCAGGGATCAAACTTGTGCCTCCAGAATTGCGGGCAGACTCTTAACCATCTGAGCCAGTAGGGAATCCCTATGTCTTCTTGATCAGTAACAAATCTGTTTTGTAAAATGGCTTTTCTTTTTGAGATACAGGTAAAATTTATCCCAAATATCCAATTTACCAAAATTCACTAACTTTATATTAGTTATCTTAAAGATCTAGGGGGAAATTAATTTGTCAGGGTTTGTTTGCTTGCTTACAGGAGAGAGAAGTTTCACATTTCTTTACGTTTGCCTTCAGTCCATCAGGAGTTAATGCCATTGTTATATCTGATCCATATGTTGTCAGCTGCCTCCTTTACTACTATTTATAGCTTAAGTGATATAATTTTTTTGGTCACTCATGTAGCTGCTAATTTTCTGAAAAGATCTTCATTTTAGAGATTCCATTTGTTTTACTAGCTCTATTTAAGTATCCTTCGCTGACTTAAAGGAATATTTAATTCTCAGCCATCCAAATAGTGAGAGAAAATAAGCTAACCTTGCATTAGAATGACAGGAATAAAAGTGACCCTTTTGCCCAACCAAGAAAATGGAGGTATACAGAGAGATGTTCACTTTTTAACTCTCTTCTCAAAACTCATCTCACAAAAGGCTTTACAAGCTAGAACCATATTAATTCTGATTTATTTAAGCAGTCACCATGGCCTAGCAATACAAAATCATGTAAAGATGCAATACCTAATGATTATGGCACATTTAGGATTTTTTTTTTTAGTGTCTGCTTATAGTTGAATGGTGAACTCTGAAGACTAGAATAATTTTCACTGTTTATTTGTAGCTTTCCACAAGGTCAAGTACCAAATCATAACAAGGTATTGATGTACATTGCCAACATTCATTTTTCATATTTTTCATGTTGTATTTTTCTTAACATTGCCAATGTAATATCAGTGCAATGTATATGTGTATGTTAGACATATACAGCTAAGAGTACAGTGATGACCAGATTAACTTTCAAATCTATCCCTTACTATCCCTCTTTTGAAAATCTATTTTGCTAAGATTAATCAAGGCCTTAACTGCTATGTTTACCAGGTAAAACAGCACTCACACTGATCCTTTCATCTGGCACACTTGAGCTCTTTCTACCAAAATACATATTTTTAATATCAGACGTCTTTTCTTGCTCAACTGTACTTGTACTGTTCTGAGAAACAAGCCTTCACTTATTGTGTATAGTTAACAGTGATATATCCTTAAAATGTTGAAGCATTTTATGATCATCCTTCTTCATTTAATAATTCTAGGTCATATGATATTATACTTTTTTATATATTCATCATCTGTAGTTCTAATTGTCAATTTTCTAAAAGAAGATTATTTCTCCACTCTTCCCATAGACCAATAACTATTTTGGGAAAGACTAGAGGGCTTCCCAGGTGGTGCTAGTGGTAAAGAACCTGCTTGCCAGTACAGGTAGATGCAAGAGACAGGTTTAACCCATGGTCAGGAAGATCCCCTGCAGAAGGGCATAGCAACTCACTCCAGTATTCTCGCCTGGAGAATCCCATGGACAGAGAAGCCTGACAGGCTATACTCCAAAGAGTCTGATACAACTGAAGCGACTTAGCAGTAGCACAGAGAAACAAAAATTGATCAGCCCTGGGATTTCTTTAGAAGGAATGATGCTAAAGCTGAAACTTCAGTACTTTGGCCACCTCATGTGAAGAGTTGACTCATTGGAAAAGACTCTGATTCTGGGAGGGATGGGGGCAGGAGGAGAAGGGGACGACAGAGGATGAGATGGCTGGATGGCATCACTGACTCAATGGACGTGAGTTTGAGTGAACTCCGGGAGTTGGTGATGGACAGGGAGGCCTGGCGTGCTGCGATTCATGGGGTCACAAACAGTCGGACACGACTGAGTGACTGAACTGAACTGAACTGAACTGATACCTCTGATTTGTATAGCATTTTTTTAAAAATTAATGACCAGAATTCATCTGAAGTAAAATCCCATGGACAGAAGAACCTAGCAAGCTATAATCCATGGGGGTCACAAAGAGTTGGACATGACTGAGTGACTCAGCACACATGCAATATCATAGTTGGTAGTTCACAGAAATTTATTTTGTGAAAACTCACTAAAATACATTTTGCAAATAAAATTCAAATGAATCCCCTTCTCTCCATTTAAAAAGTTTGCTTTTTATTGCATCAATAAAAGCTCCTCATATTCCATATTCTATGGCATCTGTGGAAAAAATAATACTATATAAACTGTATCATAGTATCATTTTTAAAGTACCAATTTTGTAACAATATACATTCCCATGAGTATTTTTAACTAAAATTTAGTAAAATATGTATAATGAATAGTAATTCAGTTTACATATGGAATACAAATGAGAATTGAATTTTTTCTTTTCATGAATCTAATTAAGTATAATTGGATCTGCGAAATGGAAGTTTTAAATGCTGCAAATACGGCTGCTGCATGTACAGAGCTAAGCCAGTTGTGAAAGCTAGATATAAATTAACGAGTTTCTGTAAGTCCTAAAGACTTTCATATGCCAACAATTAAAGAGCTGGTTGAAGCCCATAAACAAACTTTGTTCTTAACACTCAGAAGCCTATCAAACACTCTTTTTTCAGTCAGTTATTTGATTTCTAGAATTAGACCTACTGGTATCTATCTTGTTTCATTGAATTAAATAGAACTCTTTTTCAAAGTGTAAGGGAAGTTTGAAAACTTGCTCTGAGATTCTCAGTGGATTATGGGGAACAGATGAGCTATCCGTCTACACCTGTTTTCTTCCAAAATATGCTGGAACTCACTTTGTGTCCAGAACTTCAAATACTCAGCCTATAAAATAAATAAGATAAGGCACTCTCCTCTTCCTAGTAATTGAAGACAGCAATTTAGCTCTGTTAAAAAGCAAGTGTGGGACTTCCCTAGTGGTTCAGTAGTTAAGAGTCTTCCTGCCAACGCAGGGGACATGGGTTCGATCCCTGATCTGGGCAACTAAGCCCCCGTGTACCACAACTACTGAAGCAAACATGCCCTGGAGCCTGTGCACCACAGCTGGAGAGGTGACCCCACTCACCACAACTAGAGAAAGCCTGCATAAAGCATCAAAGAACCAGCACAGCCATAAATAAATAAATAAGTGTTTAAACTTTTTCAAGCATGTAAATCTTTTAACTGAAAAACAAATCAGATAACCATGGCTTCATAGATATGCAAACACACACTATCCTTTTTATAATAATTATGTATACTTTATATGTTCTTTTGACAAGTCCTCAGATATTATTACCACATTTTACTGATGAGAAACCTATAACATTCAGAGAGTATGTAACTTTATCAAAGTCATTGTGCTAATATATGGAAAAGCAAAGATTTGAGTCCATGTATGGATCACAATAAACTGTGGAAAATTCTGAGAGATGGGAATACCAGACCACCTGACCTGCTCTTGAGAAACCTATAGGCAGGTCAGGAAGCAACAGTTAGAACTGGACATGGAACAACAGACTGGTTCCAAATAGGAAAAGGAGTATGTCAAGGCTGTATATTGTCACCCTGCTTATTTAACTTATATGCAGAGTACATTATGAGAAATGCCGGGCTGGAAGAAGCACAAGCTGGAATCAAGATTGCCAGGAGAAATATCAATAACCTCAGATATGCAGATGACACCACCCTTATGGCAGAAAGTGAAGAGGAACTAAAAAGCCTCTTGATGAAAGTAAAAGAGGAGAGTGAAAAAGTTGGCTTAAAGCTCAACATTCAGAAAACGAAGATCATAACATCTGGTCCCATCACTTCATGGGAAATAGATGGGGAAACAGTGGAAACAGTGTCAGACTTTATTTTTTGGGCTCCAAAATCACTGCAGATGGTGACTGCAGCCATGAAGTTAAAAGATGCTTACTCTGTGGAAGAAAAGTTATGACCAAACTAGATAGCATATTGAAAAGCAGAGGCATTACTTTGCCAACAAAGGTCCATCTAGTCAAGGCTATGGTTTTTCCAGTAGTCATGTATGGATGTGAGAGTTGGACTGTGAAGAAAGCTGAGCACCAAAGAATTGATGCTTTTGAACTGTGGTGTTGGAGAAGACTTTTGAGAGTCCCTTGGACTGCAAGGAGATCCAATCAGTCCATTCTAAAGGAGATCAGCCCTGGGTGTTCTTTGGAAGGACTGATGCTAAAGCTGAAGCTCCAATACTTTGGCCACCTCATGCGAAGAGTTGACTCATTGGAAAGGACTCTGATGCTGGGAGGGATTGGGGGCAGGAGCAGAAGGGGACAACAGAGGATGAGATGGGTGGATGGCATCACTGACTCGATGGACGTGAGTCTGAGTGAACTCCGGGAGTTGGTAATGAACAGGGAGGCCTGGCGTGTTGCGATTCACGGGTCGCAAAGAGTCCGACATGACTGAGTGACTGCACTGAACTGAACTAAACTGATGCCTATTTCAAAGTCCTCCCTCTTGCCTCTACACCATGTTCTCTTCCACAATTAACTGAAAAATGTGAATAATCAACAAGTTTTGTTACTATTAAAATATCAAGCAGTTTGTCTTTTTTTCTGATAAATTGATTGCATATAGTTTTTGAAATGTAATATTTACACAATATGGCTTAAAAGTTACTTGGAGATAAATGAAGACCACTCAAATGAGAACAAACAGAGTATTTATTCAGAGCATGTATAAAGAGCATAGAGTAGGAAGAAGCCATCATCTCTTGCATTTGGAAGAGACTCAATTGTCACCTTGCGTATCTAATTTATATGCAGAATATATCATGCGAAATGCCAGGCTTGGCAAATGAAACCATCATTATGGCAGAAAGTGTAGAGGAACTAAAGAGCCTCTTGATGAAGGTGAAAGAGAAGAGCAAAAATGCTGGCTTAATACACATTAAAAAATTAAGATAATGGCATCTGATCTCATCATTTCATAGCAAATAGAAGGGGAAAAAGTGGAAACAGTGACAGATTTTGTTTTCTTGGGCTCTAAAATCATTGTAGAGAGTTACTGCAGCCATGAAATTAAAAGACACTTGTTCCTTGGAAGGAAAGCTATCACAATCCTAGACAGCATATAAAAAGCAGAGGCATCACTTGGCCAACAAAGGTCCATATAGTCAAAGCTACCATTTTTCCAGTAGTCATGTACAGATGTGAGAGTTGGACCATAAAGAAGGCTGAGTGCCAAAGAATTTATGCTTTCAAATAGTGGTGCTGGAGAAGATTATTGAGAGTCCCTTGGACTACAAAGTGATCTAACCAGTCAATCCTAAAGGAAATCAACCCTGAATATTCATTGGAAGGACTGATGCTAAAACTAAAGCTCCAATACTTTGGCCACCTGATGCAAAGAGCAGACTCATTGGAAAACATGCTGATGCTCGGAAAAATTAAAGGCAATAGGATAGGGGGCAGAAGATGAAATGGTTAGATAGCATCATGGACTCAATGGACATGAATTTGATCACACTTCAGGAGATAGTAGAAGACAGAGGAGCCTGTCGTGCTACAGTCCATGGGTTTGCAAAGAGTTGGACATGACTTAGCGACTGAGCAATAACCAAACCAGGAAGGGTTGAAGGAAAGCTTTTATAGTTTTTTAAAAAACAAACAAACAAACAAACAAAAAAACAAAGAGAAGCTGGAGACTTACTAACTAGAGTAGGGCATCTTTTGTGATTGGTTTGTGAAGTGTGTTTGGCTTTTCCTCTTTGTTCGAGTTGACGTTAGGAACAAAACAGGAGGGAAGGTGGCATTCACTCATGTCCTAACCATTCTGCAGAGATGGTCGTTTGATTCCCTGGTCAATTACTGAAGAAACCGTGAATCAGAAATCTATTGTCGTATATGGTCTCACTATGGTCTACTTGTATATTCAGTCTCAGTACTGGTGAGTTAATAGAATTATTTCTTAGAATTCAAAACAAAGTACTTAGGCTATGATTAGCTGTATAAATCCAATAATATGCACAACAGGATGTATTTCTTGCTATATTTTTTCCTATTTATGTTACCATTCTTATGGCAATCTTTCTAAATTGTCCTCTCTTTGCAAATTTCCAACTCCTAGTCCTTTGTCATAATTTAATGGATTTCTGAGTTTCCTATTTTTCTGAGATGCAATTAGAGACCATCCACAGGTTCCTACTACTTTCCCTCCCCACCTTCCTGCCTATGCAGCCACACATTCCATATTCTCTCCTGTTACTTTCAATCAGTTGTCCATGCTGACATCTGAGGCCAGTCTTGAGACTCGCGCCCCTGAATTTCATTCCCTCTCACATACTCAAGGATATCTCTCCAGCAGCCCTGCCCCTTCCTCTCACCGTGCATTTTCCATCTCTGCTGTATCATCTCTATTAGCATACTAACATGCTCTAACTTCTCCCATCTGAGGACACCTTTTCTTAGACCTTCTATTACCCTTCAGCAGCCCCACTTTTAAGATTCTCATTATAGCAAACTTGCATAAAGAGCATTTTTCTCTGTATTCTATATCTTACCATTCACATTTTCATGAAACCACACCTATTTGATTTTTACCAATGAGTGCTCATTTCCTGAGGTTACATGGTTAAAAGGCCACTTGTGTCTTTGATCTACACATCAATGAAATGGTATAGACATTCTCAGTGTTTTCAGAATGTAAGCAGAAAAAAAAATATTTAAAATCATATGCATTAAAATATTAGATTGACTATGAACCTTCTTATCTCCATTTATTGTTTTTTTTAATTCCAGTGTACAAATGGGGCCTCAAATTTTATATATCAAGTGGAAGATGTTGAACAGATTGGAAATTTCTGATATTCTAGAAGAGTTTGGAGCTCAATTTTTTAAATGTACTTTCTCTAAAATGTGAGAAACATTTCCAACAAGTTTTCTAGGTGGAAAGCACTAGAGCATGAAAAAACATCCAAAAGCATAGAGATAGTAACAATTTATTATATTCCCTGGGGCTTGACATCTTATTGTGATTCATTTTCCATGTAAATGGACTTTAAAAAGATTAAACTCTGGATGATAATTGTTATTCATTCAAACATCATAGAATTTTGTTCTTTAAATTCCATAATCATACTATCCCAAAAAGATTTACAACTTTTTTGTCTTACATTTGAAATAACTCAAACTTCCTTCATTTAAAAGTGGATTCAGGGGATAGGTGATAAGCAGAACTGTGTAAATAAAGGTTGAAAAAGCCACTTCTACTTCTTCTTGGCTCAGGAAATATTGAGGCCTTCGTTAGGAGCAGTTTTTAAATTAACAGATCTATTAATTACAGCAAATTTGAGTTTCCAGAAAACAATGATTAGAAAATGCACATCGTTTTCATATACCTCCTTCTTGACTCCAATAGAATTTTCTCTATTATTTATGTGGTATATTTGTGTGTTAATTAGTTATGATTGATGAAAGTACATAAACGCATTATACTTAACCAATGTCTGTAGTTTACATTAAGGTTCACTCTCTGTTGTGGATTTTTTCTATGGGTTTTAACAAATATATAATGTTACTATATCTTTGCTATATCATACAAAAGAGTTTTGTTGTCCTAAAAATTCCCAATTCTCTATCTATTCATTGTCTATCCCTCCTTTCTACTGAAACCCTGGCTACCACTGATCCTTTTACTGAATCTTTCCACAATGTCACATTTGGAATCATATAGTATGTTGTCTTTTCAGATCAGTTACTTTGATTTAGCAATATGCCTTTGCCCCTTCCCTGCCCTCTTTGATAACCACTACTTTACCTTCTATATCTGTGAGTCAGTTTCTATCTTGCATATACATTCCCTTGTATTATTTTTTAGAGTCCATATATAAGCAATATCATATGATATTTGCATTTCTCTGTCTGGCTTATTTCACTTAGTATGATAATGTCTAGGTTCATCCATGTTGCTACAAATGACATTATTTCATTCTTTTTTATGGATGTGTAATATTCCATTGTATATATATGTGTGTGTGTGTATGTATGTATATGTGTGTGTATATATATATATACACACACACCACATCTTCTTTATCCATGTATCTGTCGATGGACATTTAAGTTGCTTTCGTGTCCTGGCAATTGTAAATAGTGCTGTAATGAAATTGTGATATATGTACCTTTCTGAATTATAGTTTTCTTCAGATATATGCCCAGAAGTGAGATTTCAGGATGATAGGCCAAATCTATTTTTAACTTTTTAAGGAATCTTCATATTGTTGTTCATAATGGCTACACAAATTTACACTCCCACCAACAGTGTACAAGGGTTCCCTTTTCTCTGCATCCCCTCCAACATGTACACTTTTTGATAATAACCATCTGACAGGTATGAAGTGATCTGATTTGCATTTCTCTAACAATTAGCACTGTTGAGCATCATTTCATGTGCCTGTTGGCCATCTGTAAGTCTTCTTTGGAAAAATGTCTATTTAGGTGTTCTGCCCATTTTTTTGATTTTTTATTAAACTGGGTTGTATGTAAAGTTCTGCCATGTTTTTTCATTGCTTAACATCTCATTTCTTTTTATTGCTATATAATATTCCATAGTCTGGGTGCATAATAGTTTGTTTATCCATTCATCTAGTGAAAGACATCTCACTGGCTTCCAAGTTTTGGCAGTTGTAAATAAATCTACTATAAACATTGATGTGCAGGGTTTTGTGTGGACATATGTTTTCAGATCATTTAGGTAAATGCCAAGGAGCATGGTTGTTGGACCATAAAGCAAGAGAATATTTCATTTGCAAGAAACTGCCAAACTGTCTTCCAAAGTGGCTGTACCATTTTGCATTCCCACCAGCAATAGATGAAAGTTTCTATTGCTCTGCATCCTTGCCAGCATTTGGTGTTATTGATGTTTTGAATTTTAGCCATGCTACTAATGTGTAGTAGTATCTCATTGTTGTTTTAATTTGCAATTCCCTAATGACATATGATATCGAACATCTTTTCATATGCTTATTTGCCATCTGTATATCTCCTTTGTTGAAGAACACATTTTTAATGAATACTCACTGTTTACTACTCACTGCATTATATGCCAGGAACATTTGTTAATATTTCACAGAGGAAAATAGATACTGAATTTACTGCATAGTTGTTGCTTCAAAATAAAAAGAAATAAAAAGTCAATTTACTTTCTGAGGGAAGTGGCAGTTTACCCAATGGCAGAAGCTATCTTTTTCATGGAAAATTCACCACAGAGACACTGTTCTCATAAGAACAGGATATAATACATAAAATCCTATGTTCTTTTGCCTTCTAAAATGGTTTATCACACTCAGAAAAATGTGCATATGCTACATAATTGTTAGAAGCTGGTATATCCAACACAGGTATATCATATGATACACAAATTTCATTTTTGGGAAACAACTAACAAAAAACATACATATGTACATGAAAGGCATGTAAAATAATGTTTATAACCACATTAGTAATAACGTTAATAATCACCCCAAACTGAGAACATGTAAAATCTCTTACCAGGAGATTGTATAAATAATTTCTGATGCATGTGTTCACATGGTGAAACACAAAAAAATGAAAGTCAGTGAGCAAATTATTGCTAAAGCAGCAGCCTGAATGACTCTCACAAACATAATGTTAAAATATAAAAGCCAAATTATATACTTTGATTTATGGATAAATGGATTTCAAAAACAGAAACAAACCTAGTGCTGCAAGTCAGAATAGTGGTTTCTTTGGTACTGGCAGACCTCTGGGGGACCGGGTATGAGCCTGGGTTGAGGCAGGGGAGGGGCTTGAGTGGTGAGAGTAATGTGCTATTTCCTCATAGGGAACTCTTTACAAGATTATGCTCACTTTGTTAAAAATCTTTGTATATATGAAAAAAAATCACTTGCATATATGAAGGTTATTAATTTCTGTATGTTAATTACTAAACTCAGTTATTGTTTATAGTATTTTCCAGATAAATGTATTTGAAAACCAGGCCATTTTTCCTCCTTTCTCTCCAATTCTTAGGCCTCTCACTGCTTTCTCTTATGTAACTGCATGGCTGCTACCTTATATTTAATGTTAAATAGCAGTGAGAATGGTGGATATCATTGTCTTGTTCCTGATTTTCATAGGAATGCCTCTGGCTTTACTGCATTAAGATGCTGTGGAATGAGCTGGTTGCATATGCTTATAATCACATTAAAGTATTACCTATCAATTAAAAAAAATCTTTGGGCTCTACACTGTAATTTGGGCATTTCTACAGATTTATATCTCAATAAAATGTTTACTTCAAAAAACAGAAGTAAGTTTTCCATCTTTGGTCCTTTTACTCTGTTTAATGAAAAATCTACACATTAAATAAAAATAAACCTACCTGTGGAGCTTGTACTTGTTAATAAAATGCTGAAAAGGGAATAAAGCCTTAATCTAGATTTTTTTCATATACCATTCTACCTGAAAAAAAAATTGAAACTAAATGTGGAAAATATACAAGCATAAACACATATATTTGCATTCTATATAATTTTATATGTATGTTAAATCTTAACTGTTTTAATCTCTATTTAATCAACTTTTACATTTACTTAATCATCCTTTTGGATCCTAATATAAGGCAAAGGCAACCCACTCCAGTACTCTTGCCTGGAAAATCCCATGGATGGAGGAGCCTGGTAGGCTGCGGTCCATGGGGTCGCAAAGAGTCGGACACGACTGAGCGACTTCACTTTCTTTTTTCACTTTCATGCATTGGAGAAGGCAATGGCAACCCACTCCAGCGCTCTTGCCTGGAGAATCCCAGGGACGGGGGAGCCTGGTGGGCTGCCGTCTATGGGTTTGCACAGAGTCGGACACAACTGAAGTGACTTAGCAGCAGCAGCAGCATACCTATACAAACACTTTCCCTTTTCCCTCTCTTTCTCTCTCTCACACACACACAGACTTTGTTATCAGTTTGTCACCAAGTCCCAATGATATCAAGATTGTATAAATATGTAATTTGAATCATGGGGAGAATATTATAGAGAAAAATTTCTTAAGGATATAATTAAGTGTTTCTTTGTCTTAGTCACATTCTGCAAAGTGAATGACTAACCATATTGAAATCAATTAAAGATGCTGGATTAGATAGTGTACAAATACATAAAATGTGGTTATATAATTCTCCAGCAATGATTTCTTACAGCATCGTCAGTTTGGGGATCAGTAGATATAAGTCACTTCACATTTTGGTATTTTTGGTACTGAAATCTGAATATGTTCTCCTTTTGTAAATATTTTAAGGAATGTTTAACACAATTTTAATATTCTTTTTATTTTACAAGAACACTGATACCTTCATTTATAAATACCACTCTCTTCCCTTCAGCTATTATCTAGTTCCTTCTCTAGTTCCTTATATCATTAAACTAAGAAAGAATGTATTTCTGAGCTTGTTAAGCTGGGATAGCAGTTCTGGAGGCAAACTTTTTATTTTTTAAGAGGGAAAAACAGAGGTCAGGTAGAAACCTGGATAAGAACGTAAGGTCTAAGACCAGCGGGTGGTAGTTTGACTGAATGTTTTGTTAAAGAACTAAGTTGTGCTTATAAAAATTATTATACTTTGTCAAGAACTAGGTCGAATGAAATTGGAATGAATAGGTTAATAATGAGTTCACTCACTCAGTTGTGTCCAACACTTCGTGAACCCATGGACTGCAGCATGCCAGCTTTTCCTGTGCCCGTCATCCACTCCTGGAGCTTGCTCAAACTCATGTCCATTGAGTCAGTAATATCATCCAACCATCTCATCCTTTATCATTCCCTTCTCTTGCCTTCAATTTCCCAGCATCAGGGACTTTTCCACGTGTCAACTCTTTGCATCAGGTGGCCAGAATATTGGAGTTTCAGCATCAGTCCTTCCAATGAATATTCGGGACTGATTTCCTTTACATTTGACAGGTAGGACCTACTTGCAGTCCAAGGGACTCTCAAGAGTCTTTTCCAACACCACAGTTCAAAAGTATCAATTCTTTGGTGATCATCTTTCTTTATAGTAAAAATCTCACATTCATACATGACTACTAGAAAAACCATAGCATTGACTAGACAGAACTTTGTCAGCAAAGTAATTCTCTGCTTTTCAATATGCTGTCCAGGTTGGTCATAGCTTTTCTTCCAAGAAACAAGTGTCTTTTAATTTCATGTCCGCAGTCACCATCTGAAGTGATTTTGGAGCCAAGAAAATGATGTCTGAAAATGTTTCCATTGTTTCCCTATCTATTTGCCATGAAGTGATGAGACCAGATGCCATGATCTTAGTTTTTTGAATGTTGAGTTTTAAGCCAGCTTTTTCACTCACCTCTTTCACTTTCATGGAGAAGCTCTTTAGTTTCTCTTCACTTTCTGCCATAAGGGTGGTTTTATTTGCATATCTGAGGCTATTGATGATACTTCTCCTGGCAATCTTGATTCCGGCTTGTGCTTTATCCAGTCCAGCACTTCGCATGATATACTCTGCATTGAAGTTAAATAAGCAGGATGGCATTATACAGTCTTGAAGACTCTTCCCAATTTGGAACCAGTTTGTTGTTCCATGTCCGTTTCTGTTGATTCTTGACTTACAACAGGTCTCAGGAGGCAGGTAAGGTGGTCTGGCATTCCCATCTCTTTAAGAACTGTCTACAGTTTGTGGTGATCCACATACTCAAAGGCTTTAGTGTAGTCAATAAAGTAGAAATAGATGTTTTTCTGGAACTCTCTTGCTTCCAGTAGTCATGTATGGATGTGAGAGTTGGACTGTGAAGAAGGCTGAGCACTGAAGAATTAATGCTTTTGAACTGTGGTGTTGGAGAAGACTCTTGAGAGTCCCTTGAACTGCAAAGAGATCCAACCAGTCCATGCTGAAGGAGATCAGCCCTGGGATTTCTTTGGAAGGAATGATGCTAAAACTGAAACTCCAGTACTTTGGCCACCTCATGTGAAGAGTTGACTCATTGGAAAAGACTCTGATGCTGGGTGGGATTGGGGGCAGGAGGATAAGGGGACGACAGAGGGTGAGATGGCTAGATGGCATCACGGATTTGATGGACGTGAGTCTGAGTGAACTCCAGGAGTTGGTGATGGACAGGGAGGCGTGGCATGCTGTGATTCATGGGGTTACAAAGAGTCTGATACAACTGAGCGAATGAACTGAACTGAACTGAACTTGCTTTTTCAATGATTCAGTGGATGTTGGCAATTTGATCTCTGGTTCCTCTGCTTTTTCTAAAACCAGCTTGAACATCTGGAAGTTCACGGTTCATGTATTGCTGAAGCCTGGCTTGGAGAATTTTAACCATTACTTTGCTAGGATGTGAGATGAGTGCAACTGTGTGGTAGTTCAAACATTCTTTGGCATTTCCTTTCTTTGGGACTGCAATGAAAACTGACCTTGTTCAGTCCTGTGGCCACTGTTGAGTTTTCCAAATTTGCTAGCATATTGAGTGCAGCACTTTCACAGCATCATCTTCTGGGATTTGAAAAAGCTCAGCTGGAAATCCATCATTTCCACTAGCTTTATTGATAGTGATGCTTCCTAAGGCCCACTTGACTTCACATTGCAGGATGTCTGGCTCTAGGTGAGTGATCACACTATCATGGTTATCTGGGTTATGAAAATCTTTTTTGTATAGTTGCTCTGTGTATTTTTGCCACTTCTTCTTAATATCTTCTGCTTCTGTTTGGCCCATATTTTTTCTGCCCTTTATTATGCCCATTGTTGCATGAAATATTCCCTTTGTATCTCTAATTTTCTTGAAAAGACCCCTAGTCTTTCCCATTTTATTGTTTTCTCTATTTCTTTGCATTGATCACTGAGGAAGGCTTTCTTATCTCTCCTTGCTCTTCTTTGGAGCTCTGCATTCAAATGGACATATCTTTCATTTTCCCTCTTGCCTTTCGCTTCCCTTCATTTCTCAGCTATTTGTATGGCCTCCTCATTTTGCCTTTTTGTTTTTCTGTTTCTTGGGGATGGTCTTGATCATGGCCTCCTGTACAATCTCACAATCCTCTGTCCACAGCTCTTCAGGCACTCTGTCTATTAGATCTAATCCCTTGAATCTACTTATCACTTCCACTGTATAATCATAAGGGATTTTATTTAGATCATACCTGAATGGTCTAGTGGTTTTCCCTGTTTCTTCAATTTAAGTCTGAATTTGGCAGTAAGAAGTTCATAATCTGAGCCTCAGTTAGCTCCTGGTCTCATTTTTGCTGACTGTATAGAGCTTCTCCATCATTGGCTACAAATAATATAATCTGATTTCAGTATTGACCATCTGCTGATGTCCATGTTTAGAGTCTTCTCTTGTATTATTGGAAGAGGCTGTTTGCTATGACTATTATGTTCTCTTGGCAAAACTGTCTTAACCTTTGCCCTTCTTCATTTTACTCCAAGGCTAAATTTGCGTGTTACTCCAGGTGTCTCTTGACTTCCTACTTTTGCATTACTGTCGCCTATGATGAAAAGGTCATCTTTTTTAAGTATTAGTTCTAGGTCTTGTAGGTCTCCACAGAACCACTCAATTTCATTTCTTCAGCATTACTGGTTGGGGCCTAGACTTGGATTACCGTGATATTGAATGGTTTGCCTTGGAAATGATCAGTGATCATCCTGTCATTTTTGAGATTGCACCCAAATACTGCTTTCTGCCTCTCTTGTTGACTATGAGGGCTACTCCATTTCTTCTAAGGGATTCTTGCTCGCATAGTAGATATAATGGGCATCTGAATTAAATTCACCTATTCCAGTCCCTTTTAGTTCACTGCTTCCTAAAATGTCAATGTTCTCTCTTGCCATCTCCTGTTTGACCACTTCCATTTTACCTTGATTCATGGACCTAACATTACAGGTTCCTATGCAATATTGCTCTTTACAGCATTGGACTTTAATTCTGTCACCAGTCACATCCACAACTGGGCATTGTTTTCACTTTAGCTCTGTCTCTTCATTATTTCTGGTGTTATTTTTCTACTTATTTCCAGTTTCATATTGGGCACCTACTGACCTGGAGATTTCATCTTTAATTGCCCTATATTTTTGCCTTTTCCTACTGTTCATGGGGCTAGAATACTGAAGTAGTTTGCCATTCCCATGTCCAGTGGACCATGTTTTGTCAGAACTCTCCACCATGACCTGTGTGTCTTGGGTGGCCCTACATGGCAATGCTCATAATTTCATTGAGTTAGACAAGGCTGCGGTCCATGTGATCAGTTTGATTAGTTTTCTGTGATTGTGGTTTTCATTCTGTCAGCCCTCTGAGGGATAAGAACAAGAGGTTGATGGAAGCTTTCTGAAGGGACAGACTGACTGTGGCGGAAACTGGGTCTTGTTCTGATGGGCAGGGCCATCCTCAATAAATCTTTAATCTAGTTTTCTGTTGATGGGTGGGGCTGTTTTTTGACCTGAGACCAAACTAGATGGAGGTAATGAAGATAATAGTGATCTCCTTCAAAAGGTCCTGGGCCCACACTGCTGCACTAAGTGCCTCCTACCCTGCAGCAGGCCATTGCTGACCCATGCCTCCTCCAGAGACTCCTGGACACTCACAGACAAGCCTGGGTCTATCTCTTGCAGGGTCACTGCTCCTTTCTCCTAAGTCCTGGTGCACACAAGGTTTTGTTTGTGCCCTCCAAGAGTCTGTATCCCCAGTCCTGTGTAAGTTCTGTAATTAAATCCGTCTGGCCTCCAAAGTCAAATTCTCTAGGGGTTCTCAGTCCCTTTGACAGATCCCCAGGTTGGGAATCTGGGCTTCCCAGGTGGTGCTAGTGGTAAAAAGAAAAAAAAAAAAATCTGCCTGCCAACACAGGAGACACTGGACATGCTGATTTGATCCCTTTGTCAGAAGATTCCCTGAAGTAGGAAATGGCACCCCACTCCAATACTCTTGCCTAGAAAATCCCATGGCCAGAGGAGCCTGAGGGGCTACAGTCCATGGAGCCACAAAGAGTTGAACACAACTGAGCACAAGATCTAGAAAATCATGTTTGATTTGCTCAAGTAACAAACAGAAACACATTCAGTTATATTAATATGGGCTTCCCTTGTGACTCAGCTGTTAAAGAATCTACCTGCACCCTGGGAGACCTGAGTTTGATCCCTCGGTTGGGAAGATCCCCTGAAGAAGGGAAAGGCTACCTACTCCAATATTCTGGCCTGGAGAATTCCATGATATAGTCCATGGAGTTGCAAAGTGTCGGGCACGACTGAGTGAAATCACTTTCAGGTCACTAATAGTAGCAGGGAAAAAAAAAAGAATTTTTGTTGTGGTGGTTAACCTGACAGTGATTAGTCATCAGGTATCCCCCAATCAAGTGATTATTCAAAATTTTCTAAAAGTGAGGGAAGGCTTCAA
Source organism: Capra hircus (assembly GCF_001704415.2). Lineage (NCBI taxonomy): Eukaryota > Metazoa > Chordata > Mammalia > Artiodactyla > Bovidae > Capra > Capra hircus. Next base: position 74,629,301 of record NC_030814.1, read on the forward strand.
GTTACTTTTCCAAGGAAGGATATTGACCAACTGCGTCATTCTGTTTCCAGATATCCTCAGATTTAGCATTTCACCAGCAATATTAGTGATGCACCAAAAAAGATTGATAATTATTAATAGAATGAGCGACAGTCTGTAATACAAACACCGGGAACAAATATCTTCTAGTTCTCATAAAAGCAAAAGTCTTTCAAAGGTTTTGTTATTGAATTTTAAAAATAGTGTTAATAAGATTTAAATTATAGTCATGATATTTTAAATATATTGAATATAAAAACCAAAAGCTCAAAAACATGTGTAATCAAGTCACACCATATACTCGTTCAATTCTAAGAGCTATTTCTTAAAACAAGAACGTAGGAAATATTTTTAAAAATTTCTCCTGTGTATAATTTAAATTGAAGCCCCAACTTTCTAAATTCACTAAATATGGCAATCTGATGTGCACATTTTCTTTGTGCATCAAATCGACTGTTTTCAAGGCTTTTAGAAATGCATGGTTGCCTACTAAACCAGCTTCAATAAGCGCTTCTCCAGAGCTTTGCTTAGCATTAGGATATTCCAAATCTTCCTAAAACAGGCAAGCAGGCATCCATGCATGTGTGCACAGAGACAGACACATATTTCTCCATAGCTGTGTATTTTTAAAAGATGCAATAGTTTGGATGTGTAAGACACTTACTACAGACTGTTAATTAGATCTCAAGTAGGAGTATCATCATTCTGATTCAACAACGATATTTTGATGTTACATCGAGGGATGACACCCAAATTTTACCATGTGTTGAAGTAGTTTGTAAATATGTTCACATGCAGGGTGTCATTTAACAATTCTAGGAGGTTGCTACTATTTTTTAGGGAAAAGGAAGTTGTAGCATAGCAATGTTCAGTGCCATCTAAATGTACTCAGCTGATAAAGCCCTTTGTTGTTTAGTCGCTCAGACAAATCTGACTTTTTGCTACTCCAATGGACCGTACACTGCCAGGCTCCTCTGTCCATGAGAAGAATATGGAATTGGTTGCCATTTCCTTCTCCAAAAGCCCCTTTTTACATACAGGTTTCAGTTCAGTTCAGTTCAGTCCAGGCGCTCATTCAGGTCCAACTCTTTGCAACCCTGTGAACTATAGCATGCCAGGCTTCTCTGGCCATCATCAACCCCCAGAACTTGTTCAAACTAATGTACATCAAGTGGGTGACACCATCCAACCATCTCATCCTTTGTTGTCCCCATCTCTTCCTTTCTTCAATCTTTCCCAGCATCAGGGTCTTTTCCAATGAGTCAATTTTTCACGTCAGGTTGCGAAAGTATTGGAGCTTCAGCTTTAGCATCAGTCCTTCCAATGAATATTAAGGACTGATATCCTTTAAGATTGACTGGTTTGATCTCCTTGAAGTGCAAGGGATGCTCAAGAGTCTTCTCCAACACCACAGTTCAAAAGCATTGATTCTTTGGTACTCAGCTTTCTTTATGGTCCAATTCTCAATCCATATATGATTACTGAAAAATCGTAGCTTTGACTAAACAGAACTTGGTCAGCAAAGTAATTCTCTGCATTTTAATATACTGTCTAGATTGATCATAACTTTTCTTCCAAGGAGTAAACGTTTTTTTAATTTCACGGCTGCAGTCACCATCTGCAGTGATTTTGGAGATAAGAAAATAAAGTATCTCACTGTCTCCATTGTCTTTCCATCTATTTACAATGAAGTGATGACACCAGATGCCATAATCTTCCTTTTTTGAAAGTTGAGTTTTAAGCCAGCTTTTTCACTCTCCTCTTTACTTTCATCAAGAGGATCTTTAGTTCCTCTTCATTTTCTGCCATAATGGTGGTTTCATTTGCATATCTGAGGTTATTGATATGTCTCCCCGCAATCTCGATTCCAGCTTGTGCTTCATTCAACCCGGCATTTTGCATGATGTATTCTGCATTGAAGTTAAATAAGCAGGGTGACAATACACACTCTTGAAGTAGCCTTTTCCCAATCTGGAACCAGTCTATTGTTCCATGTCCAGTTCTAACTGTTGCTTCTTGACCTACAACAAGTTTCTCAGTAGGCAGGTAAGGTGGTCTGATACTGCCATCTCTTTAAGAATTGTCTACAGTTTGTTGTGATCCACACAGTAAAAGGCTTTGGTGTACTTAATAAAGTAGAAGTAGATGTTTTTCTGGAACTCTCTTGCTTTTTTGATGATCTCACAGATATTGGCAATTTGATCTCTGGTTCCTCTGCCTTTTCTAAATCCAGTTTGGACATCTGGAAATTCACGGTTCATGTACTGTTGAAGCCTGGCTTGGAGAATTTTGAGCATTACTTTGCTAGCATGTGAGATGAGTGCAATTGTGTGGTAGTTTGAACATTATTTGGCATTGCCTTTCTTTGGGATTGGAATGAAAGCTGACCTTTTCCAGTCCTGTGGCCCCTGCTGAGTTTTCCAAATTTGCTAGTGTATTGAGTACAGCACTTTCACCACATCATCTTTTAGGTTTTGAAATAGCTCAACTGGAATTCCATCACCTCCATTAGCTTTGTTCTGTGACGTTTCCTAAGGCCCACTTGACTTTGCACTCCAGCATACCTGGCTCTAGATGTGATCACATCATCATTGTTTTCTGGGTCATTAAGATCTTTTTTGCATAGTTCTGTGTATTCTTGCTAGCTCTTCTTAATATTTTCTGCCTTTGTTAGGACCATACAATTTCTGCCCAATACTGTGCCCATCTTTGCATGAAATTTTCCCTTGATATCTCTAATTTTCTTGAAGAGCTCTCTAGTCTTTCCCAATCTATTTTTTTCCTCTATTTCTCTGCATTGATCAATGAGGAAACGTCCTTATTTCTCCTTGCTATTATTTGGAAATCTGCATTCAGACGGGTGTAGCTTTCTTCTTCTCCTTTGCCTTTAGCTTCTCTTCCTTTCTCAGCTATTTGTAAGGTTATCCTCAGACAACCATGTTGCCTTTTTGCATTTCTTTTTTTGGGGGGATAGTCTTGATCACTTCCTCCTGTATAATGCCATGAACCTCCATCCATAGTTTTTCAGACATTCTATCAGATCTAATCCCTTGATCAGTTTCTCACTTCCACTGTTTAATCGTAAGGGATTTTATTTAGGTCACACCTGAATGATCTTGTGGTTTTCCCTAATTTCTTCAATTTACATCTGAATTTGGCAATAAGGAGTTCTTGATGTGAGCCACAGTCAGCTTTTGGTCTTTTTTTTTTGCTGACTGTATCGAGCTTCTCCATCTTCAGCTGCAAATAATACAATCAGTCTGATTTTGGTTTTGACCATCTGGTGATGTCCATGTGTAGAGTCATCTCTTGGGTTGTTGAAAGAGGATGTTTGATATGACTTATAGGTTATTTAATAAATGTTTGTGAAATAAATGATGACATAAAAGAGAAGAGGGAGAGAAGGGAAGGAGGGAAAGGAGAAAGGAAGGAAGGGGAAGAAATACAGGGGAGGCACTGGCAAGGGGAGAGAGAGAAAAGAGCGGGGGAAGGAGGAGGGAGCATGTACACTTGAACTGCAGATCTGCTCACAGTGTTAAAAGACTAGCTTCCTTAAGCACTTAGTACCTACTTAAAGTTTTTCACAGCAATTCAATATTCTGTCAAATTCCATTAAAGTGGCACTTTATTTTGTTCTGCTTTCATTTGGTTTTCTTTTATCTCAATGGTGCAAATACCCTGAGACATTTTATATTCTCGGCTCCTCTACTTGCATGTTTTGCTTAAGCTAGATACCTGAAAAAATTACTGAAGAATATGTCAGGAAGACCAACCTGAGAAACTCATTTTGAGAAGAGCACTAGGGTAGGACTGAATCAAGTTATGCCATGGGGAGTGAAAGAGCCAAATATCCCTATAAGCACAACAGATCAAGCGCTTATGATCCATCAATCCAAATGTATTGAAAACAGAAAAATGCCAGGTTGAATCTATATATATATAGAAGATAGACTTTGTATAAAAGTCTGCTTCATATACAACCAAATATGTTATCCAGTTGAAAAAATTAGGCTCAACAAAACACCAGAAAATACACTGAAATAAATAATTTTGTTCAAGTAAGTGAACAGACTGGATGATATATGAGGTCCCAGATCCTTCATCTCTGACATCTGTTTTATGAGTCACTTCACTTTTTTTCCAGTAGCTCAAGAAAATGAATATAGTAATCATTCTGTCCCTTATTTTAACAATGTAATTCACAGAGGAAAACTTACAACTAAGGACTTAGAAGGAAATACACTTTCAATATTTTTCTGGAAAAACTATGTTATGTTTATTCTCCTTCAATTTTCTTCTTTTGCACTTTTATATTTTTCACAAATGATCCAAGAAGAGGACAAAGGAAGTCACTTAGATTTGCATTTTGAATGAATGAAGTAATTGGAGGCAATTTAGTTAGGCTGATTAGTGAAATTACACTAAGGGATTTAGACTGCTTGTAACCTAACATACTATTTGCATATTAACATAATAGTATCTCTTAGACTTGTTGTTTAGTTACTAAGTCCTGCCCTACTCTTTTGTCACACTATGGACTGTAGCCCACCAGGCTCCTCTTGCCATGGGATTTCACAGGCAAGAATACTGGAATGGGTTGCCATTTCCTTCTTCAGGGGATCCTCCCAACCAAGGGATCAAACCCACATCTCCTGCATTGTAGGTGAATTCTTTACCTCTGAGCCACCAGGACAGCCCATCTCTTAGGCAACAGCAGTATTTTTCAAACTTCAGCATATGGCAGAATCATCTGGAAGGCTTGTATAAACACAGATTCTTGGGATACACCCTTAAAATTTCTGACTGAGTGAGGCTAAGGTGGGATCCCAAAATTTGCATTTCCAACAGTTTTCCAAGTGATGCTAATGCTGATGAATCCATTAAGACTTTGATAACCACTAAGCCAGAAGTTCCTTGAGAGCAGAAACTACATCTTATTCTATGGAAATAAAAGATTTTCTACTGAAAGAGATTCCTTAATGTTGACCGAATAGTTAGATCCATTTTCAAGAATCCTGAGCAGAATAAAGACATCATCTTTAGTCCAACACTGAACATTACATTTCTGATCAACTTGTATCAAAATAAACAGTAAAGTCAACTTTGGGTGGATAAGTAAATTACATATATTAGTATATAAAAAGTAAAAAGAACATCTCTACCCTACTGGCAGGGATTTGGTGCATGGGAAGAAGAAGCAGGTTGTGGTTTGGGAGTTAACAATTATATGATAAATCCACAGAATGAAATTTTATTTTTTACTGAATATTTATGAAGAAAGTACACTACCTTATTAAGAAGAAATATAAAGTTAAGGAAAAGGATTTAACAATAAATTTGATAGGTAAAAGAAAAATAAGTGGGACAGTTCCAAGAAGAAAAATTGTGATAGTGAGAAAATAATAAATTAAATGAAAACTGCTGGTTGGAATGCAGAACATGTTGGATTATTTAAGATGAGATGGTTAATAGAATAACACATGCATTGTGTAGTTATCTGACCATCAGCATGCCTAAGGTTCTCACTATGAATATAATTAAATAATTAGGCAATACAGTTTTAAACCTGACCATGTCTACATGCATTAGGCTCCAGAAATTCCAGGCTCCATGCTCTTGCTTCATTGGAAGAACCGATGTTAAATCTGAAGTTCCAATCCTTTGGCCACCTGATGCAAAGAGCCAACTCATTGGAAAAGACCCTGATGCTGGGAAAGACTGACAGCAGGAGGAGAAAGGGGTGGCAGAGGATAAGATGGTTGGATGACATCACTGACTCAATGAACATGAGTTTGAGCAAACCTTGGGAGTTAACAAATGACAAGGAAGTCTGATATACTGCAGTCTATGGGGTTGCAAAGAGCTGGACATGACTTAGCAACTAAACAACAAATGTGCTTTCTTATTCAATAAGAAGAAAAGTAGAAGATAACATCTTTGTAAATGTATTTAAGAAAGAGAAGCAAAGGTACATCAATTATGGAACTTTATGATACAAAAAGTCATTGTACTAAAAATGCAAAACATAAAATAAAACAAAAAAAGAGTCAGATACAGAGAACAAGCTGATGTTTACCAAGCAGGAGGGTAGTAGGGAGAAAAAAGAAAGGTAATTAAAACAAATAAGACACAGGGATATAATGTACACATAGGTAATATAGTCAACAATATTGTAACAACTTTGTATGGTGACAGATGGTAGTGGTCTTATTGTGGTGATCATTACATAATATATAAAAATACCAAATCACTATACTGGACACCTAAAATTAATATAGTGTATGTTAATTATAACTCAATAAAAATAACACTATCTATAAAACACATCAAAAATAAATCACTCATATATTCACTAACTAATTACAAAAAGGGAAGCAGGACAACTACTTGAAGAGAAATGTCTCTTTTCTGTCAGAAAGTGTCCTATGCCTGAGAAAAGTTGGGAAGTGAAAGAGCTTAAGATCTGTGTGAGCAAAGATTTAATGGGTCTTCTTTCCTGAGATATTTGCCAATTCTGAGTGCAATGTTCACTATAAAATAGACTATCAATAAATACAGTATTTCATGTGGGAATCTGATGAAATATTATAATGCTACATCATCTAAGAAACTTCCTCTTGAAAATATTTAACCTGAATACAATCAATTATTTACATCTAATTTTTGATTTACACGAAATCCAAGGTATAGAGGAACAAACTCAATAGCATCAGAGGAAACAATCTGAGAAATCTACAAGGCAAAACATTATAAAAGACATCTGGCAGAATTTTTTGAAAAATCAAAAATAGTCATTGTGCTGTGTGCTAAGTCACTTCAGTAGTGTCCAGCTCTTTGTGACCTCATGGACTGTAGCCCTCCAGGCTCCTCTGTCCAGGGGATTCTCCAGGCAAGAATACTGGAATGGTTTACCATTCCCTTCTCCAGAGGATCTTCCTGACCCAGGGATTGAACCCAGGTCTCCTGCATTGCAAGCAGATTCTTTACCGTCTGAACTACCACAGAAAGTCATTAAAAGAAATAAAATGAAAATAAACAAGAGAAATAATTAAATAAAGCATGACATCCTCAATTTGATCTCATCTGATCCTTAATTTGATCTTATCAAGAGGTTTTGCATGAAACGGAGTATGTGGTAAGTATTAGATGGTATTTTTGGTAGGTGTGATAAAGGTATTCAGTAGCATTTACTTAGTTTCCACCAAAGTGTGAGTTTATCCCTGGCTCTCTATTTTCTTTCAATTTGTATATTCCTATACCAGTTCTATTTTTTAAATACTGTTTTAAGTATTATAGTTAACAGAATGACAAAAATCTAAAAACCCAGAAGTGGCAAATGAATTGGAAGATCTCATAAAGTACTGGCAGGAATATAGATTGATACAATCACTTTAATGAACAATTTGATATTAGCATGTATCAGATTGTTCCTTTTTATAGCTGAGGAATATTCTGTAGTGTAAATATGCCACAGTGTGTTAATGGATTTACTTTTGGATGTTATTAGGCTCATTTCAACTTTTAGCTATTATGAATAAATTTACTCTGAGAAAATACATACATTCATAAAGGTATTTGGTGATATTTAGCATAAAGTTTTATTTACTAGTAATATCTTATTGAAGTAAATAGAGATGAAAACCATGATTTTTAAAATTTAGTATAAAATCACTTCTGCAAAAAAAAAAAATTGATGAAGCAGACATGCCAAATATTAACAGTTGCTAAATCAAGCAATGGGTGTATTGGTATTCATTATATAATTCTCTTTTTCTCAATGTTTGAAACTTTTAATAAATAATAAAAGGTAAAGTTTTAAAGAAAAAAATTATTGGTCAAGTGGGAAAAGTGTTTTTTCTAACCACAATCAATTCATGAACTGACATACATCCAAATAGAAGTCTCAAAAATCCTGGTGTATGGAACTATAAACACCTTCTCAAAATCATAGCACCTTGATACATTAATTTCATTTTTCAGATTCATTCTATGATGGTATTTTGTGCAGCCATTATCCTCCATCTCAATAAAGTCTTACAAGAAAGAATAAAGTGAAAAAGGAAGTAACAAAGAAATGAGGATAAGAGAAGAAAGGAGGAAGGAACAGAGTGAGGAAGGAAGGGAGGAAGCTAAAATTGGATGTAGCCAAAATTTCCCATTGTTAAAATCTCTTCATGGGGAATGCATTTTTGAATTTCCCACCTAAGAGACAGGAATATTTATCTGTTGGATTCTGTAGTCCCCTGTGTATTAAAGGTTGGCTGACAAGTTGTTAACTCCCATTCTTGCAAGCTCATGCCTGAGTTAGAACAGCTGCCTAGGTAACTGTGGGTGTTACAGCTTTGGCAATATGGGGGTCCAGAAAATGTGAGGCAGAAATCAAGACAGTTTAGTGAGTAAAATGAAACTGACCTGAACCTGGAAATTGAGATCACTAATGGAACAACAGAGCAAAACCCATGAAGAGAAGAGAGGTATTGAGTCATCTTTCCAGTTGTGGCAAAGAACTGAAGAAAGGGGGACAGATCCTAAAATAAATCAGGCAAACCATTAACAAGTAGGACAAATGGTTTTTGGAGAAAGACGAATAAATAGGACCAGGTGAAATGAACACATGCAAATTTCCTGGAAATAAGATGAATGAAGCTGTTTCTCATGGCATTCTCACAACTTCTTGTTCTTGTAAGGGTGTCTCTCTTCTTCAGCCTTCTAATAAAATATCTTCATTCTGATTCTCCTATTCCTGTGGCACCAAAGGGTGAGGCTTTATAAAGAAAAGATATTATTTCTGACAAAGCCATTAACTGATGCACACAGAGTCTATAGTAGTGAGGGTTCTAGATTCACTGATATAGTATATTTCCTTTGTGCATTGTCATCAGAAGAGCATGTCATCTCAGCCCTTCTAACTGGTGTATATGTGTGTTACTCACTCAGTAGTGTCTGACTCTAGGCAACCCCATGGACTGTAGCCTACCAGGTTCCTCTGTCCATGGAATTCTCCAGGCAAGAATACTAAAGTGGATTGCCATTCCCGTCTCCAGAGGACATTTCCATCCCAGGGATCGAACATGGGTCTCCTGCATTGCAGGCAGATTCTTTATCATCTGAGCCACCAGGGAAGCCCTTTTAACTGGTCTCTTCCATCATTTTGTGTTCTCTTTACTGGCATGCGAGACTTTAGATCCATTATCCCTCATTTCATTTCATACTGCGGGCCCAAGGGCTCCTGCTAATCTTGTCATTTTGCTTGCCCTTCATGAATGGTGTTGTTCCTAAGCCTTTGCTCTTTGGAGCCACATGTCAAGGGCCAGAAATAAGACTCCTTTGAATTTGCTTATACTATCTTAATTCATGATAGCGACACCTTCTAATTGCAATTTGAATAGGTTAACAACCGAGGTGCATCAACCATTTGGCAGTCATGGCCTAAAGTACTTCCTAAGAAAAATATGTCAAAGTGTTTCATTCCCCCAATTACATTCCTGAAAAATATTTCCAACTAACAGACAAATTGAATCAGATTTGATTTGCTTTTTTGCATCAGTTCAGTTCAGTTGCTCAGTCGTGTCCGACTCTTTTTGATCCCATGAATCACAGCACGCCAGGCCTCCCTGTCCATCACCATCTCCCGGAGTTCACTCAGACTCATGTCCATCGAGTCCGTGATGCCATCCAGCTGTCTCATCCTCTGTCGTCCCCTTCTCCTCCTGCCTCCAATCCTTCCCAGCATCAAAGTCTTTTCCAATGAGTCAGCTCTTCACATGAGGTGGCCAAAGTACTGGAGTTTCAGTTTTAGCATCATTCCTTCCAAAGAAATCCCAGGGCTGATCTCCTTGCAGTCCAAGAGACTCTCAAGAGTCTTCTCCAACACCACAGTTCAAAAGCATCAATTCTTCATCATTCAGCTTTCTTCACAGTCCAACTCTCACATCTATACATGACCACAGGAAAAACCGTAGCCTTGACTAGATGGACCTTAGTCGGCAAAGTAATGTCTCTGCTTTTTTATATCCCTCCCCTTCAAATCTTTACTTCAAGGTTGAAAAGTATTTCTATAATTTGGAAGAAACAGAATAGGATGTATAAACTCCCAATAAGTTACTGATGAAATCATGTCCCCCACACCCTATATGCATTTTATTCAGCAAATAAAAAGTGAATTTGTAAATTGAGTTCACTGAAGCTTAAATCAGATTTAAGCTTGAAAAGCTCATAGCATTTGGTTTTGCTTATAAATAGTTCCTGACACTTCCCAAATTCAATTAGCTTCAATTCTTGCAAAGTCATATTCTAAGCAAAACTTGAGTCTATAAGCCTATTTTAAAATGGCCTCAGTACATTTTAGTGTGTGAGATTTTAATTTTGCTTTGTGTTTTAAATTGTTACTGCATTTCAGGGAGTAGATCAGTTCAATTTTAAAATCACAAATGTAGCACTATTGGAAATTTGGGAGACTGGAGATTTTTATTTGATCCTTTTCAGATTTTGCATTCTTTAATAACTTCATTTCAGTGCTGAAATCAGGGAAACTATGGTTAATTTTTTCTTGACTTATACAAGCTAGAAGTGTCTGGTCAAGTAGGCCTTACTTGTTATCTGACAACTGTTTTATGCAGAGATGTTCTCATTTATTTATTTATTTTTCCCTTAAAGACTCACAACAGGTGTTTGGAATAAATATAGTAAGCAAACGTCATATCAAATAACATCCAGGTCAAGAGTTATTCCTTGTTTGTGAAATATTACTTTTAAAATATCTTTTTCCAAAATCAATCTTGGTCTCTAGAAGAGATACTGATTATAAGAAAAATAAAAAGGAAAGCAAGAAGAAAAAAAAAGAACTAAAAATCTTCTACTTTGAAGGAAAGTTATGACTAACCTAGCTAGCATATTAAAAAGCAGAGGCATTACTTTGCCAACAAAGGTCCATCTAGTCAAGGCTATGGTTTTTCCTGTGGTCATGTATGGATGTCAGAGTTGGACTGTGAAGAAAGCTGAGCGCTAAAGAATTGATGCTTTTGAACTGTGATGTTGGAGAAGACTCTTGAGAGTCCCTTGGACTGCAAGGAGATCCAATCAGTCCATCCTAAAGGAGATCAGTCCTGGGTGTTCTTTGGAAGGAATGATGCTAAAGCTGAAATTCCAGTACTTTGGCCACATCATGCGAAGAGTTGACTCACTGGAAATGACTCTGATGCTGGGAGGGATTGGAGGCAGGAGGAGAAAGGGATGACAGAGGATGAGATGGCTACATGGCATCACCGAATTTATGGATGTGAGTCTCAGTGAACTCCGGGAGTTGGTGATGGACAGGGAGGCCTGGCATGCTGCGATTCATGGGGTTGCAGAGTTGGGCATGACTGAACGACTGAAGTGAAGTGGAGTGAAGTCACTCAGTCGTGTCCGACTCTTTGTGACCCCATGGACTGTAGCCTTCCAGGCTCCTCTGTCCATGGGATTTTCCAGGCAATGTACTGGAGTGGATTGCCATTTCCTTCTCCAGGGGATCTTCCCAACCCAGGGATTGAACCCGGGTCTCTCACACTGTAGACAGACACTTTACCATCTGAGCCACCAGGGACTGAACTGAACAGTAGAACATGAGATAGGTGTACAGCAGAACATTTAGAAAAGAGAGGTAGGCATGAAAATAAAATAGACAAAAAATTCGATAACCTCAAAACTCAAAGATAACTTTCGTTAACGATTTTATAGATATTCTTAGTAATTCTTCCTTCTTTATGTAAATGAGATTTAAAATTAGAAAATTACTTAAAATGTGCCCAGCAGTGATAGTATCATTGCTGTTATGCCTATATTTAATCCACTCCATATTGGGTTAGTCACTCATATGTTCATTCAGCACAAATCTTTTCAGTATCTACTATACTTCTACTATTCTTGGAGAGTGGAAAAAGCAGTAGAGAAGGCATTAAAAGCTATCTTTCTGGTGTTTACATTCCATGTGGAAGGAGGCATACCAGGGAGTGTGTGTGGGTGTGGGTATGGGTGTGTAACTGACAGACCTTCAGATAAGTGCTAAAAGGCAAAATGATAGGATACTGAAAGAGGAATTTCCCAGGTCGGTAAGTGCCAATATGCTACTAGAGATCAGTGGAGAAATAACTCCAGAAAGAATAAAGGGATGGAGCCAAAGCAAAAACAATACTCAGTTGTGGATGTGACAGGAGATAGAAGCAAAGTCTGATGCTGTAAAGAGCAATATTGCATAGGAACCTGGAATGTTAGGTCCATGAATCAAGGCAAATTGGAAGTGGTCAAACAGGAGATGGCAAGAGTGAACATCGACATTCTAAGAATCAGTGAACTAGTGAACAAGTTCATTGCAGTGAACAAGATGGACTGCAATGGGTGAACTTAACTCAGAGGACCACTATATCTATTACTGCGGGCAGGAATCCCTTAGAAGAAATGGAGTAGCTATCATGGTCAACAAAAGAGTCTGAAATGCAACAAGTGGATGCAATCTCAAAAATAACAAAATGATGTCTGTTCATTTCCAAGGCAAACCACTCAATAGCATGGTGATCCAAGTCTATGCCCCAACCAGTAATGCTGAAGAAGCTGAAGTTGAACGGTTCTATGAAGACCTAAAAGACATTTTAGAACTAACACCCAAAAAAGATGTCCTTTTCCTTATTGGGGACTGGAATGCAAAAGCAGGAAGTCAAGAAACACCTGGAGTAACAGGCAAATTTGGCCGTGGAGTGCAGAATGAAACAGGGCAAAGGCTAATAGAGTTTTGCCAAGAGAACACACTGGTCATAGCAAACACCCTCTTCCAACAACACAAGAGAAGACTCTACACATGGACATCACCAGATGGCCAACACTGAAATCAGATTGATTATATTCTTTGCAACCAAAGATGGAGAAGCTCTATACAGTCAGCAAAAACAAGACCGGGAGCTGACTATGGCTCAGATCATGAACTCCTTATTGCCAACTTTAGACTGAAATTGAAGAAAGTAGGGAAAACCATTAGACCATTCAGGTATGACCTAAATCAAATCCCTTATGATTATACAGTGGAAGTGAGAAATAGATTTAAGGGCCTAGAACTGATAGATAGAGTGCCTGATGAACTATGGAATGAGGTTCGTGACATTGTACAGGTGACAGGGATCAAGACCATCCCCATGGAAAAGAAATGCAAAAAAGCAAAATGGCTGTCTGGGGAGGCCTTACAAATAGCTGTGAAAAGAAGAGAGGCAAAAAGCAAAGGAGAAAAGGAAAGATATAAGCATCTGAATGCAGAGTTCCAAAGAATAGCAAGGAGAGTTAAGAAAGCCTTCTTCAGTGACCAATGCAAATAAATAGAGGAAAACAGTAGAATGGGAAAGAATAGAGATCTCTTCAAGAAAATTAGAGATACCAAGGGAACATTTCATGCAAAAATGGGCTCGATAAAGGACAGAAATGGTATGGACCTAACAGAAGCAGAAGATACTAAGAAGAGGTGGCAAGAATACACAGAAAAACTGTACAAAAAAGAGCTTCACGGCCAAGCTAGTCACGATGGAATTGACATCCTGGTATTCAGACTCAGACATCCTGGAATCTGAAGTCAAATGGGCCTGAGAAAGCATCAGTATGAACAAAGCTAGTGGAGGTGACAGAATTCCAGTTGAGCTATTCAAGTCCTGAAAGATGATTCTGTGAAAGTGCTGAACTCAATATGCCAGCAAATTTGGAAAACTCAGCAGTGGCCACAGGACTGGAAAAGGTCAGTTTTCATTCCAATTCCAAAGAAAGGCAGTGCCAAAGAATGCTCAAACTACTGCACAATTGCGCTCATCTCACACGCTAGCAAAGTGATGCTCAAAATTCTCCAACCCAGGCTTCAGCAATACATGAACCATGAACTTCCAGATGTTCAAGCTGGTTTTAGAAAAGGCAAAGGAACCAGAGATCAAATTGCCAACATCTGCTGGAACGTGGAAAAAGCAAGAGAGTTCCAGAAAAACATATATTTCTGCTTTATTGACTATGCCAAAACCTTTGACTGTGTAGATCACAAGAAACTGTGGAAAATTCTGAAAGAGATGGGAATACCAGACTACCTGACCTGCCTCTTGAGAAACCTATATGCAGGTCAGAAAGCAAGAGTTAGAACTGAACATGGAACAACAGACTGGTTCCAAACAGGAAAAGGAGTACGTCAAGGCTGTATATTGTCACCCTGCTTATTTAACTTCTATGCAGAGTACATCATGAGAAACACTGGGCTGGAAGAAGCACAAGCTGGAATCAAGATTGCCAGGAGAAATATCAATAACCTCAGATATGCAGATGACACCACACTTATGGCAATAGGTGAAGAGGACCTAAAAAGCCTCTTGATGAAAGTGAAAGAGGAGAGTAAAAATAGTTGGTTTAAGGCTCAACATTCAGAAAACTAAGATCCTGGCATCTGGTCCCATCACTTCATGGGAAATAAATGGGGAAACAGTGGAAACAGTGTCAGACTTTATTTTGGGGGGCTCTAAAATCACTGCAGATTGTGTTTTCAGCCATGAAATTAAAAGATGCTTACCTCTTGGAAGGAAAGTTATGACCAACCTAGATAGCATATTCAATAGCAGAGAAATTTCTTTGCCAACAAAGGTCAGTCTGGTCAAGGCTATGGTTTTTCCATTGGTCATGTATGGATGCGAGAGTTGGAATGTGAAGAAGCTGAGTGCTGAAGAATTGATGGCTTTGAACTGTGGTGTTGAAGAAGACTCTTGAGAGCCCCTTGGACTGCAAGGAGATCCAATCAGCCCACTCTGAAGGAGATCAGTCCTGGGTGTTCTTTGGAAGGACTCATGTTGAAGCTGAAACTCGAATACTTTGGCCACCTCATGTGAAGAGTTGACTCATTGGAAAAGACTCTGATGCTGGGAGGGACTGGGGGCAGGAGATAAGGGGACAACAGAGGATGAGATAGCATCACCGACTTGATGGACATAGTTTGAGTGAACTCTGGGAGTTGGTGATGGACAGGGAGGCCTGGTGTGCTGCAGTTCATGGGGTCGCAGAGAGTCGGAAATGACTGAGTGTCTGAGATGAACTGAACTGAACTGAACATGCCAGGAAGAGATAATTGCTATGAAGCAGTTGAAGAGAATATAGAGGCAATAATAGATGATGGGGAGGCGTTGCAGTTGGAAATAAGTTGGTCATGGAAGCCTTGCTATCAAGGGTATTTTGAATAGACTTTGAGAAGGTAAGGAAGAAAAATTACACTGAAATTTAGGGGCAGAGTATACAGGAAGTGAGTGCCACTCATGTTTGGAAGAAAGTCAGTGGCAGGAACGGTATAGGTAAGGAAGAAAAGTGTAGGAGATGGGGTGGATTGTAATAAGGTAGGGTTTCAAAGGCCACTAAAGCATTTGAATTTTGACGATGGTATTAAATGGTTTGCCATTCCAGAGTTTTGAGCAGAAGAGTGGCATACTCTGGTTTATAATGTCCAACGACCATCTTGAATACTGTGTTGCGAATAGAATGAATATGTGGGACATGGTGAGCAAGGTTGCAGGAGAAATAAGGAAATGAGTAAGAAAGCTGTTACAATAATCCAGTTGAGAGAAAATGATGGGCTGAACCAGGGTGATAACAGCACAGATAGTAGAAATGCATTAGGACATATATAAGAAAAAGCGTAATCTAGAATGACTCCAAGGCTTTGGGAGGAAGAAGTTGCCACTGATGTCAAGTTTAAAATGAAAGTTGTTCAGTAGTATTTGACTCTTTGTGACCCTGTGGGATATACAGTCCATGGATTTCGCCAGGTCAGAATACTAGAGTGGGCAGCCTTTCCCTTCTCCAGGGGGTCTTCCCAACCAGGGATTGAACCCAGGTCTCCCAGGTTAAAGGCAGGTTCTTAACCAGCTAAGGGGTCTATTATACACCCAAATGTAAATATTTAATAGGAATTTGGATGGGTGAGTTTGGAGTTCAGTGGAGTCTTCAGAGTAGAGAGGTACAACTGATAAGAATTAAACGAAAATCAACTGGGTGAATATAGTAGAGATAAAAAGGATTAAGGGCTGATCACTAGCAAACTACAATCTGGAGATTGTATATGTGAAGAAAGATCATCAAAGAAGACCAAATATATATATATATATATATCAGTGAGTGAGTTAAGAGTGCAAACATAGTTGGTGACTAGAAGCCAAGAGAATGCAGTGCTCCATACAGAAAGTACTAATGAATTGTTTTAATGGTAGATGATTGAGGCGTTCCTGGATTGTATGGTCTGGTGATATGCTATTCAGAACTGAAGTTGTTTTGCAAGAAAGGAGGGAAGATAGTCTGAAAATGGCATAGAGGAACAAGAAGGATGTATGTTCTACTTAAGGCCCAAGAGGATGACAGATGTGGGAGGGAAAGAAGAACCACTGTGTGAGAGGACATCAGGGGGAGAGTTAACTTAGGAAAAGATGGCTTTCTTATTAGAACAAGAAGAGAGGAAAACATTGAGATCACAGAGGAGCTGGCTAACAATTGATGTTTGCTCTTAATGTGCACAGTAGAAGAACTGAAAGAACTGGGGAAAAAAAGGAGGGAGGGAGATGAAGATCAGGAAAAAAAGGACATTCAGAGCCTTAAACAGTAGAACCCAGAATACAATGAAATACCTATAAATTTTGAGTATCTTGCAACCATTGACATAAAGAAGAACTGTAGAAAAAAGATCTTAATGACCTGGATAAACATGATGGTGTGTTCACTTACCCAAAGCCAGATATTCTGGAGTATGACATTAAGTGGGCCTTAGGAAGCACTGCTGCTGATATAGTTAGTGGAGGTGATGGAATTCCAGCTGAGCTATTTAGCTCCTAAAAGATGATGCTTATTAAAGTGCTATATTCAGTATGTCAGCAAATTTAGAAACCCCAGCAAGTGGCCACAAGACTTGAAAAGGTCAGTCTTCTGCCCAATTCCCAAGAAGGGCAGTACTAAAGAATGCTCAAACTACCAGATAGTTACACTCATCTACCATGTTAGTAAGGTTATGCTCAAGGTTCTTAAAGTTAGGCTTCAGCAGTTATGTGAGTTGAGAACTTTTAGGCATTCAAGTTGGGTTTAGAAAAGACAGAGGAACTAGAAATCAAATTGCAAACAATTTGCTGGATCATAGAAAAAGCAAGAGAATTCCAGGAAAACATCTACCTCTGTTTCACTGACTACACTAAAGCCTTTGACTGTGTGGATCATGACAAACTGTGGAAAACTCTTAAAGAGGTGGGAATACCAGACCATCTTACCCGTCTCCTGAGAAACCTGTATACAGGTCAAGAAGAAACAGTTAGAACCCTGCATGGAACAACTGACCATTTCAGGATTGAGAAAGGAGTATGACAAAGCTATTTATTGTCACTCTGTATATTTAACTTATACACAGAGCACATCATGCAAAATGAGAGCTGGATGAGTTACAAGCTGGAATCAAGATCGCTGGGAGAAATAGCAACCTCAGATATGTAGCCTTTGACTGTGTGGATCATAAGAAATTATAGAAAATTCTTAAAGAGATGGGAGTACCAGACCACCCAACCTGCCCCCTGAGAAATCTGTATGCAGGTCAAAAAGCAACAGTTAGAACTGGACATGAAAAAACACACTGGTTCCAAATCAGGAAAGGAGTACTTCAAGGCTGTGTATTGTCACCCTGCTTATTTAACTTATATGCAGAGTACATTATGAGAAACACTGGGCTGGAAGAAGCAGAAGCTGGAATCAATATTGCCAGGAGAAATATCAATACCCCCGGATATGCAGATGACACCACCATTATGGCAGAAAGTGAAGAACTAAAGAGCCTCTTGGTGAAAGTGAAAGGGGAGAGTGAAAAAGTTGGCTTAAAGCTCAACATTCAGAAAACTAAGATCATGGCATCTAGTCCCATCACCTCATGGCAAATAGTTGGGGAAACAATGACAGACTTTATATTTTTGGGCTCCAAAATCACTGTTGATGACATTACACTGTAGCCATGAAATTAAAAGATACTTGCTCCTTGGAATAAAAGTTATGACCAACCTAGATAGCATATTCAAAAGCAGAGACATTACTTTGTCAACAAAGGTCCATCTAGTCAAGGCTATGGTTTTTCCAGTAGTCATGTATGGATGTGAGAGTTGGACTATAAAGAAAGTTGAGCGCTGAAGAACTGATGGTTTTGAACTGTGGTGTTAGAGAAGACTCTTGAGAGTCCTTGGACTGCAAGGAGATCCAACCTGTCAATCCTAAAAGAAATCAGTCCTGATTACTCATTAGAAAGACTGATGCTGAAGTCCCAACACTTTGGCTACCTGATGAGAAGAACTGACTCATTGGAAAAGACCCTGATGCTGGGAAAGACTGAAGGCAGGAGATAGAGATGACAGAGGGTGAGATAGGTGGCATCACCAACTCAATGGACATGAGTTTGAGTAAGCTCTGGGAGCCAGTGATGGACAGGGAAGGCTGGTGTGCTGCAGTGCATGGGGTCCACAAAGAGTCAGGCATGACTGAGTGACTGAACTGACTGACCACTTTAATGGCAGAAAGCAAAGAGGAACTAAAGAGCCTCTTGATGAGGGTGAAAGAGGAGAGTGAAAAAGTCAACTTAAATCTCAGTTCTAAAAAAACTAGGATCATGACATCTAGTCCCATCACTTCATGGTAAATAGAAGAGGAAAAGTTGGAAGCAATGACAGATTTCCTCTTCTTGGGCTCTAAAATCACTGCAGATGGTGACTGCAGCTAGGAAATTAGAAGACAATTGCTTTTTGGCAGGAAAGCTATGACAAATATAGTGTATTAAAAAGAAAAGACATCAATTTGGTGACAAACTGCGGGGGACTGCCCGTGAAGGGTTAAGTCTTGGGAGCTGCTCGGCGTTATGCAGAGCCTTAGGCATGTTCCTAAGCTCCCTGTCCCGCCCCCCTGAAGAATTTATTACCCTTAAGGCTCCAGGACGTTTGGGTCCTGCAACATTTCATAGAAGATAGATTAGCTTATTGATAGAAGATAGATTATCTATTTGTGATCTGTACACAATGGTAAGGGTCTTGTGATTGTATCTGGAGATTAATATACAATCTTGTGAATGTCAGAAGTCACGTACTTTATCCTATATATACTGCAGCACAATAAAGGAAGGCATCAGCCATTTTGGTCTGATCCTCTCAACCCCATCTTTTGTCTCTCTCTTATTTTTCTTAGCGGGGACGCTCCGTTCTCTCCCTGTGCAGGTGCGACTCCTTGCTTGTGCTGGCCGCGGCAGGTGGCGCCCAACGTGGGGCTCGATTTCGACAGTTTTCCTCGCCACTACTCTTATTAGCTAAAAAGAGTGAGTATACGTATACAAGTGAATTTAAATTGAGGAGGAGTAGTAAGGTATATAGTTGAGAGTATAAATATGGGACAGACGCATAGTCGTCAATTGTTTGTACATATGTTATCTGTAATGTTGAAACATCGGGGAATTACTGTTTCCAAACCTAAATTAATCAATATTTTTTCATTTATTGAGGAAGTTTGCCCTTGGTTCCCCAGAGAAGGTACAGTAAATTTAGAAACATGGGAAAAGGTAGGGGAACAAATTCGGGCTCATTATACTCTACATGGCCCTGAAAAAGTCCCTGTTGAAACTTTATCCTTTTGGACACTAATTCGTGATTGCCTGGACTTTGATAATGATGAATTAAAACGTTTAGGAAATTTATTGACACAGGAAGAAAATCCTCTCCATGTTCCTGATTCGGAACCCAGGTATGCTGTTCCCAAGGGAGTTGAAGGCGACCCTCCGTTTTCTAAATTATCGTGTCCTTCAGATAATGATGATTCACTTTCATCCACAGATGAGGCGGAATTAGACGAAGAAGCTGCTAAATACCATCAAGAAGATTGGGGTTTTTTAGCACAAGAAAAGGGGGCGTCAACATCTAAAGATGATTTGGTTGAATGTTTAAAAAACCTCACTGTTGCTTTACAGAGTTCAGGAATTAAGCTTCCCATTAGCAACTCTAAATCTCCTTCTGCTCCGCCTCTTCCCCCTGCCTATGCTCCTTCCGTTATAGCAGGTCTCGATCCCCCTCCGGGGCCTCCTCCTCCTCCTCCATCTGAGATTATGTCTCCGCTGCAGAAGGCATTGAAACAAGCACAACGACTTGGTGAGGTCGTCTCTGATTTTTCTCTTGCTTTTCCTGTCTTTGAAAATAACAACCAGCGTTTTTATGAAGCGCTGCCTTTCAAACAATTAAAAGAGTTAAAGATTGCTTGCTCACAATACGGTCCTACCGCTCCATTCACTATTGCTATGATAAAAAATTTGGGTACTCAAAATCTACCCCCAAATGATTGGAAACAAATAGCTAGGGCCTGTCTTTCAGGGGGAGATTATTTACTATGGAAATCTGAATATGCTGAACAGTGTGCTCGTATAGCCGATGTCAATCGGCAACAAGGTATACAGACTTCCTATGAAATGTTGGCTGGTGAAGGTGCTTTCCAGGCTACTAATACTCAACTTAACTTTTTACCTGGTGCATATGCACAAATTTCAAATGCGGCTCGACAGGCATGGAAAAAACTTCCTAGCTCCAGTATTAAGACAGAAGATCTCTCAAAAGTCCGACAGGGACCTGATGAGCCTTATCAGGACTTCGTGGCACGGCTCTTAGATGCTATAAGATGCCAAAGCGCCGCGCTAGATCCCGGAGAGGCTGCGGATACAAAATGGGGTGGCTGCGGCTTTTTGGGCATACATTCCCGATCCACCTACGATTCAATCATTAGGATGGGATAAAGAAGTAGTACCTGTCTATGTCAATGATACAAGTCTTTTGGGAGGAAAATCAGATATTCATATTTCTCCCCAGCAAGCTACTATCTCTTTTTATGGTCTTACTACACAATATCCTATGTGCTTTTCTTATCAATCACAACATCCTCACTGTATACAGGTGTCAGCTGATATATCTTATCCTCGAGTGACTATTTCTGGCATTGATGAAAAAACCGGAAAAAGATCGTACCGTGAGGGAACCGGACCTCTCGACATTCCGTTTTGCGACAAACATCTAAGCATCGGCATAGGAATAGACACTCCTTGGACTTTATGTCGAGCCCGGGTTGCATCGGTGTACAACATTAACAATGCCAATACCACCTTTTTATGGGATTGGGCACCTGGGGGAACACCTGATTTCCCTGAATGTCGAGGACAGCATCCACCCATTTTCTCTGTAAACACTGCTCAAGTATATCAAACAGAACTGTGGAAACTTTTGGCTGCTTTTGGTCATGGCAATAGTCTATATTTACAACCCAATATTAGTGGGAGTAAATATGGTAATGCAGGAGTTACAGGGTTTTTATATCCAAGAGCTTGTGTCCCTTATCCGTTCATGCTGATACAAGGCCATGTGGAAATAACACTGTCATTAAATATTTATCATTTAAATTGTTCTAATTGCATACTTACCAATTGCATAAGAGGTGTTGCCAAAGGAGAACAAGTTATAATAGTAAAACAACCTGCTTTTGTCATGTTACCTGTTAAAATAACTGAAGCTTGGTATGACGAGACTGCTTTAGAATTGCTACAGCGCATTAACATGGCTCTTAGCCGCACTGAAAGAAGTGTGAGCCTGATTGTTCTGGGTATAATATCTTTAATCACCCTTATAGCAACTGCTGTCACCGCTTCTGTATCTTTAGCACAATCCATTCAAGCTGCTCATACTGTAGATTCCTTGTCATATAATGTTACTAAAGTAATGGGAACACAAGAAGATATAGATAGAAAAATAGAAGATAGACTATCAGCTTTATACGATGTGGTTAGAGTTCTAGGAGAACAAGTTCAGAGCATTAGTTTTCGCATGAAAATCCAATGTCATGCTAATTATAAGTGGATTTGTGTTACAAAAAAGGCTTATAATGCATCTGATTTTCTGTGGGATAAGTTGAAAAAACATCTACAAGGAATATGGTTTAATACTAATGTGTCTCTAGATCTATTGCAGTTGCATAATGAAATTCTTAATATTGAAAATTCTCCACAAGCTACTTTGAATATAGCTGATACTGTTGATAATTTCTTACAAAATTTATTTTCTAACTTCCCCAGCCTTCATTCACTGTGGCGAAGCATAATTGCTGTGGGCGCGGTTCTGACTGTTGTGCTTATATTGATTTGTTTAGCTCCTTGCCTTATTCGTAGCATTGTTAAAGAATTTTTACATATGAGAGTTCTGATACATAAAAACATGTTGCAACACCGACATCTTATGGAGCTTTTAAAAAATAGAGGGGAGCTGCGGGGGACTGCCCGTGAAGGGTTAAGTCTTGGGAGCTGCTCGGCGTTATGCAGAGCCTTAGGCATGTTCCTAAGCTCCCTGTCCCGCCCCCCTGAAGAATTTATTACCCTTAAGGCTCCAGGACGTTTGGGTCTTGCAACATTTCATAGAAGATAGATTAGCTTATTGATAGAAGATAGATTATCTATTTGTGATCTGTACACAATGGTAAGGGTCTTGTGATTGTATCTGGAGATTAATATACAATCTTGTGAATGTCAGAAGTCACGTACTTTATCCTATATATACTGCAGCACAATAAAGGAAGGCATCAGCCATTTTGGTCTGATCCTCTCAACCCCATCTTTTGTCTCTCTCTTATTTTTCTTAGCGGGGACGCTCCGTTCTCTCCCTGTGCAGGTGCGACTCTTGCTTGTGCTGGCCGCAGCAACAAACGTTTGTATAGTCAAGGCTATGGTCTTTCCAGTAGTCATGTATAAATGTGACAATTGGACCATAAAGAAGGCAGAGTACCAAAGAATTGATGCTTTTGAAATGTGCTGGAGAAGAGTTGAGAGTCCCTTGGACAGCAAGGGGATCAAACCAGTCAGTCCTAAAGGAAATCAACCCTAAATACTCACTGGAAGGAATGATGCTGAAGCTGAAATTCCAATATTTTGGCCACCTGACCCTAACAGTCAATTCATTGGACAAGCCCATGATGCTGGAAAGATTGCAGGAAGGAGAAGGGTATAACAGAGGATGAGACGGTTGGATGGCATCACCAATTCAATGTACATGTTCTTGGGCAAACTCTGGAAGGTAAGGGACAGGGAAGCCTAGCATGCAGTCCATGGGGGTCACAGAGTCAGACATGGCTTGGTGACTGAACAACAATATGGACATATTATTTCTTTGGTTTTATTTTCCTATTTTTTAATATAATTTTTATGCAACTAGAATAGACAAGTGGAATCATGGAAGAAATAATTAAAGATGTCCCTAGGAATTAAATTTTTGGAGTGAGAGGCTAAACATGCTATTTCTCAACAGAAAACATGCAGGAAGTTTTGACCAGTATCCCTGGGCTTCCTTGGTAGCTCAGCTGGTAAAGAATCTGCCTGCATTGCAGGAGACACTGGTTCAATTCCTAGGCTGGGAAGATCTTCTGGAGAAGGGATAGGCTACCCACTCCAGTATTGGGATAGGCTACCCACTCCAGTATTTGGCTTCCCTGGAGGCTCAGCTCATAAAGAATCTGTCTGCAATGCAGGAGATCTGTGTTTGATCCCTGGGTTGGGAAGATCCCCTGGAGAAGGCAGCGGCTACCCACTCCAGTATTCTGGCCTGGAGAATTCCATGGACTGTATTGTGCATGGGGTCGCAGAGTCAGACACTACTGACCAACTTTCACTTTCACTTTCCATATTAGAAGAGACTTTGTTTAAGAGGCCTTAAAGTTACTTATTTGCCTGGACTTTCAATTTACAGCTCATAAAAAAACAAGGATAAATGAATCTAACTGCCTTTTAAGATTGTTGTGACGATATAAAGTATATAGCAAATGTTAACTATTATTTTTATCACTATTCTGCTGCTAAGTCGCTTCAGTTGTGTCCGACTGTGCCACCCCATAGACGCCAGCCCACCAGGTTCCCCTGTCCCTGGGATTCTCCAGGCAAGAACACTGGAGTGGGTTGCCATTTCCTTCTCCAATGCATGAAAGTGAAAAGTGAAAGTGAAGTAGCTCAGTTGTGTCCAACTCTTAGCGACCCCACGGACTGCAGCCCACCAGGCTCCTCTGCCCACAGGATTTTCCAGACAAGAGTACTGGAATGGGTTGCCATTGCCTTCTCCAATCACTATTTTAGCAGGACCAAATACATGTCCCTGGGATGACTAGAAAAACTATTAAAAAGGAGAAGAACATTCAGAGTTATTTTATTATTTTAAATATTCAATTTTTTGAATTTGTTCTATTAAAAAGTCTTGACAAAAATGCTTGGCTTTGTTAGACAAAAGCTTAATTGGCTAAGGAATCAGGGTGCTCTCAAAACAATACCTTCAGAAAGAAGCTCAGCTATGATATCAGTTGTATTAACTCATAGAACAAGTTGCTTCTAGGATTATCCAAGCATATTTCTGGTATAAGTCCGTGTAAATTATAAAGGAAATAATTTCTCCTCTGCCCTCCATTAAAAGTATGCTGGGGAAGTGCCCCAGAAAATGGCTGTGATACATCATAGCTGGCTGTAATCTAAGTTATATTTAAGGTAAGTGGTTCTGAAAGGAGATAAAATTAAAATTCATAAAGCTTTTCACAAAAGGCATCAAGTTGGTAACTGCAGTTATTAGTTCATATCCAAAATTTTTATGTGGACTTTTGTAACTCTATTCTATCCATATATTTGAAAGTACAGTAGCCTTTATTTCCATATTGTAGCTTTTGTTTCCATATTGTTTCATGTTTACGCAGACTTGAGAAGTAAATACTTTCAGTCAACACATGGACAAGATGCACTCAAATAATGATGAAATGTCAGCCATCTCATCACTATGATCAATATAAATTGGAACCTATGAAAAAAATCACTGTGCTTGATTAAATATTGGCATTAATATTTTAGTGATAGAAATTTCAAAATGTCCTTTCTCTCCTTGAGTTCATTAAGCCCTCAGAGAAGCTTTGCAGACTCATTATCTCATTCCATGTTGGGATTTTCATCTGTGAATCTTGAAGAGTAAAAATGAGATTTAATGACTTTCGAGGTCATGGTACTTTTCACACCTACTGTATTACACAAAAGATCTACTTCATTGACTTTATTTTGACCCGCTATTTGACCCTGAACTTGCAAAATTTAAATGCCAGAGTCTTTTCTTTTTTAACTGAAGTATGATACAAATAAAAAAACTGCACTGATCATTAAGAGATAGTTCAATGTATTATCACAATTGAGCATATCTGTGAAAGCCCACCCAGTTCCAGAAATAGAATGTACCAACACCTCAGAACATCATTTCTCTAAACATGAAAGAATCCTTTTTCTTCTCTCTTTCTTCTCATTTTTATTTTTAATTTATTTTTATAAATATAAAGGTTACATTTACAGTTATTACAAAATATTGGCTAAATTCACCATGTTGTACAATACATCCTTGCAGAATATCTTACACACAATAGTTCATACCTCCCACTCCCTGACCCCTATATTGTCCCTCCCCTCATCTGTGAATGATATGACTGGTAAGGGATTAATATCACTTTCATTCTTTTTAATATAAATTAAACTACAACCTTCATATCCATTGAATCTGTATACATACTCATAAACCCCAGAGAAAAACATCTTAAAATCTTTGAATTAGAGGAACTAATTATTTATATTTTCCATAAAATTCTAAACCCTAGCCTGTAGTATTATTCAATTGATTTAATTTTTTAGGATGTATAAAATTCTCCATCACTGGGATTCATTCAAATAGATTTATCTCTACATTGTTAAGCAGTGTTTCCTTGAGTTTATAGCTGTCTATAGCTTCCAGTAAATAATCCTAATATAATATTTTACAACAACACAATAATTTAATTTACATTTCAAAAGCAGACTTTTAAACTCTTTTTTTTGAGTTTGAATTTCAAAACTAGTGATCACCAATCACTAGTTCTTAGGTGAGGGTCAGTCGAGTTCTTTGAAAGATCATAGGTGGAGTTTGTTTTCCTCCCACCTGAATGCTGATTTGCCTCATTCACCTTCTCAAATATATTATTTCATGAATACTTAATTTTAAATATAAAAATACTTGATATTACACATTAATTTTTAAGTCCCCAATTAATGAGTGATAATTTTAGTTAAAGTTCATCTGTCTTCAACATAGGTAGTCACAGAAGTAAGAGTTTGTTTATGTGATTAAAAACTGTGTTTGACTTATGCAAATAACTTTTAAATTATTTTTTAAATTTAAGAAATTTCTAAGTAAAAAAGGTTTCAGATGCAGCAAAAACTCCACTCCTTATCATGTTTCCCTTTCTAATAATTGGTAATCCTATCCCTAAAGTTCTCTAAATTATCCCTATATATATCTATGTTTTTTTAATAGATGTTTATAATCATCAGTAAGATGACTATATCATACTATATGTATCCTTTTACAACTTGATTTTTTATTTAGTATATATTTGGCAGTTGTTTTATGTGGTAAATTTATTTTTGTATCTTTGTATTTCATTTGTATTTTAGTAAATAAATCACAGTTCCTCCATTCCCTTTTTAGGAAATGAAGTTTTTCCATTTCTTTGTTAATATAATAGTGCTCTAAAAACTGTCTTTATAGCCATTTCCTTGTACATATGAAAGTTTATGTGGGCCAGAATTCAAAAGTGCTGTCTCTAGCTTTATTCAGAATTCCAAATCATTTTTCCAGAGTAGTTACATTAATTTTACTTAAAATAACAATATGTAACAATTCTCCTTTCTTAACACCTTATCAATAGTTAACATTTTCAAATATTGTGTCATTAAACTGAGGACTGAGAAATCTATAGTTCCAAAGCACTGAACAGAGTAGTCAAGTTTGAACAGAGTAGTCAAGAAACTTGAAGGTCAAAAAAAAAAAATTAAAAGAAAACTTCTGCATGCCTTGGGCTTCCCTGGTTCAGATGGTAAAGAATCAGCCTGCAATGCAGGAAACCTGGGTTTAATCCCTGGGTTGGGAAGATCCCCTGGAGAAGGGAATAGCACCAGTATTCTTGCCAGGAGAATTCCATGGACAGAGGAGCCTGGCAGGCCACAGGCC
The DNA here is from genome assembly GCF_001704415.2 of Capra hircus. Taxonomy (NCBI): domain Eukaryota; kingdom Metazoa; phylum Chordata; class Mammalia; order Artiodactyla; family Bovidae; genus Capra; species Capra hircus. Next base: position 74,656,423 of record NC_030814.1, read on the forward strand.
ATTGGGTCACAAAGAGTCAGACAGGACTGAGCAACTAACACTTTCACTTTGACTTTTCTACCTGTCTTAAACTGTCAAATCCAAAATTATGTTTTAATTTTTAAAGGTGGTATTATTAGACCAATCACCAACTCAGACTTTTTTTTTTTTTTGTATTTATAACACAGCATGCTAGCTAAATACTCTGGAAGGACTAGTGAGTATGAAGAGATGTTTCTCTCTCCTATTTTCTCTTTTAAAATTCCTCCTGCCAATGCAGGAGACATAAGAGATACAGATTCGATCCCTAGGTCCAGAAGATTCCCCATGAGGAGGGCATGGCAACCCATTCCAGTATTCTTTCCTGGAGAATTTCATGGACAGTGGAGCCTGGCAGGCTACTGTTCATAGGGTCGCAAAAAGTTGGACATGATTGAAGCAACTTACCACAACACACATTTTCTCTTACAAAGAGAGCCACAAATATCAGATGACAGTCATCCATATTTAATATTTACTTAATATTTGAGTCTTTTTCCATCTTTTATCCCTTCCTTTAAGGGCTTCCCTGGTGGCTCAGAGGATAAAGCATCTGCCTGCAATGCAGGAGAACCGGGTTCGATCCCTGGGTTGGGAAGATACCTTGGAAAAGGAAATGGCACCCCACTCCAGTATTCTTTCCTGGAGAATCCCATGGACGGAGGAGCCGGGCAGGCTACAGTCCACAGGGTTGCAAAGAGTCAGACGCGACTGAGCAACTTCACTTTCACTTTCTTTCTTTAGGTACTGTGACAAAGATATCCAACCTCTTCCGTAATTATTTCACCCATACGCTGCATCCCAATTATTTCCTTCTTTTTCCTCAAGGAGTCCGCATCATGATTCACTTGTCCTCTTCCCCGTTCTTTTCCTTTCTCCTCTTCCAAGGGCCGTTTCATCAGCGTTTCATTTGGCTCAAAACTTTCCTTTATTGCTACTCTGCGTTTCCCACCCTTGCTCTAACAGCCTTTCCCTTTACTGCTGAGGTCTTTGAGAGTAGACCCCTCTTTAATATCCATTCGCTGCTTGCTCGTCTGCTTACTGATGTGCGCCAGCAGACTCCAGAGTGAAGGGTCTCTCCAGGCCTTTTCTTTATTAAATTCTACTTGATACACTTCCATTCCTCTTTCACTAAAATTTATGTAGCATTTGACACTACTGATTTATCACTCTATTAAACAAACTATCATCTACTGGTTTACTTCTGACAATACATTAAATAGTTTCTTTTAGAAAGTTTCAGACAGAAAGTTGTTTTATGATCACCTTTAATACAACCATGCAGAAGTGCCTACGTTTAGTGTGTGTATGCAAGACTCTTGTTTTGGTTTCAGGTTTGTTGACTGTAATTATCTATAATACGTAATGATGTACACTGCTCTCCCACTCAATATTTTGAAATTGCCATTAAGTCAAATTTGAATTTTTACTTTAAAAGGTAACGTTGCTTAATGTTATGACAGCATGTATAATAACAACTCTTGTTTTTCCAACATAATTATCTTATTAATTGTAAATAAGACTATAATTAATATACATATAAATAAATCCTTGTGAATATCCCTCATTATTAATAGGACTCATATCTGGCAATAAAATAATGAGGTAAAGGTTTTCAAAACAATTATTTTTAATTTCACTATATACATTTTAGAAAATATAAAAATATGCAAAGATTTTTTAAAAAATATACCGGTCCTATCACTTCATGGTAAATAGATGGGGAAACAGTGGAAACAGTGTCAGACTTTATTTTTCTGGGCTCCAAAATCACTGCAGGTGGTGATTGCTCCTTGGAAGGAAAGTTATGACCAACCTAGATAGCATATTGAAAAGCAGAGACATTACTTTGCCAACAAAGGTCCATCTAGTCAAGGCTATGGTTTTTCCAGTGGTCATGTATGGATGTGAGAGTTGGACTATAAAGAAAACTGACCTCCAAAGAATTGATGCTTTTGAACTGTGGAGTTGGAGAAGACTCTTGAGAGTCCCTTGGACTGCAAGGAGATCCAGGCAGTCCATCCTAAAGAAGATCAGTCCTAGATGTTCATTGGTAGGACTGATGTTGAACCTGAAACTTCAATACTTTCGCCATCAGATGTGAAGAGCTGACTCATTTGAAAAGACCCGGGTGCTGGGAAAGATTGAGGGCAGTAGGAGAAGGGGACGACAGAGGATGAGGTGGCTGGATGGCACCATTGACTCAATGGACATGGGTTTGGGTGGACTCTGGGAGTTGGTGATGGACAGGGAGACCTGGTGTGCTGCAGTTCATGGGGTCGCAAAGAGTCGGACATGACTGAGGGACTGAACTGAACTGAACTGATTTTGGTATCATTTATCTCTTCTTTTGAAATGCAAATAATTTAATTCTGCTAAAGTATGAATGGAAATTTTATTTTCAGTAATTTTCCAGAAGGTTGTTACTATTTTAACTAAGTCTGAAATATCTGCATTTAATTTGTCTTTCTATGCTAGACATTAAGTCCTTAAGTGGTTAATTGTTAATTATATAAATAGTATTTGAAACAATGTGTTTTTCTCATCTTCTACAACTTGTATATCTCTATTACTGCTTCGAGACTAATTACTTTTTTAAATAACTTCTAAAACAATATTAAATAATAATTTACATAGCAAATGTACTTTGCTTATTACTGATATTAATGGAAATGATAGTTTTGGATCATTTTATGATGGAGGCAGAATATTAGGGTAAATTCATTAAAGAATACCCATGATTCCAAAATTATTAAGACTTTGTAAAGAAAGAAAAAGAATTCATGTCTTTCAAATATTCATTAATAAAGTCAGGGTAGTAATATAACTAATAGCTAATCTATATTAAAATACTATCAAACTATCATTGGTTTAATAGATGAAAACTTACATTCTGGATTTCCAGATATTGAAAGACAATAGTAGATTTCAGGCATTTCTCAATAATCCCTTCAAAAACAGTACAAAACAAGAAAAAAAAAACACTATACAAAAATCATGTCCTCAGCATAACTGAATATAGAAAACACATAAACATCAAAATATTAAAAAGGCAAAAATATATAACACTGAAAGATGAACCCCCTAGGTCAGTAGGTGTCCAATATGCTACTCAAAAAGAGCAATGAAATAACTTCAGAAGGAATGAAGAGGCTGAACCAAAGCAGAAATGAAACCGAGCTGTGGATGTGTCTCATGGTAAAAGTAAAGTCTGATAGTGTAAAGAAAAATATTGCATAGGAACTCGAGTGTTAGTTCCATGAGCCAAGATAAACTGAAACTTTTCAAATAGGAGATGGCAAGAGTGAACATCAACATTTTAGCAATCTGTGAACTAAAATGGATGGGAAGAGGCAGACTTAATTTAGATGACTATTATATCTACTACTGTGGGCAATAATCCCTTA